>NC_056750.1:403707154-403954654 GCF_019279795.1 Protopterus annectens | reverse complement strand
AGAAATATGGAAATTAACCAAAAGCAGAGAGTCTCATAAGCAAACATAAATGGCATTTCAAATTTGAATCCCTACATAGGATCTGAACCTAGAGTCACAAAGACATTTGAAGCCTACAAAAGGCATAACCAGGGAAATGGATGTTTCCATGGAAATGTTACCAGCAAAATCAGTCAGTAAAAAGTACAGTTTTGTACCTACCATAAATGTAGATGTCCGATAGACATGCAACTGCAGTCATAACATGTGGGTTTGTCCTGCCTCAGGCAGCCCTCGGTCGGCCGGATTCCAAAGTCTGGGTCCGACGTCGGCTGATGTCGCATTTCTCTCCGACGTCAGAGCGGCTGGAGTACATAAGCATCAGCCGACGCCATTTTCTTCAGTGTTTCTTGCCCCAGATGCCAGGTGCCCTCCAAGGAAGGCTGTAATCAAATTGGAAGACAAAAACAGGATTCCAAACAAATAAATGAGCAATAAAACAAATACACCATAACAGATATCCCCAGCTAAGAGTAACAGGGATAGGAGTGGACCCTAGACATAGAGGGGTATGGAGGGAGGGAAAATCCGACTGCAGTTGCATGTCTATCGGACATCTACATTTATGGTAGGTACAAAACTGTACTATGTCCTTCAAGAATGCAACTGCAGTCATAACATGTGGGTAGAATACCATAGCTTAGCTGGGGGAGGAGGTATGCTCTAGGAAAGAGATGGTGTGGCAATCAAACCCTGCAGGACTGCCGAAGCAAAGCCTGCTCTGGATCTGGAGTATATCTTAAGAATGCTGTAGAGGTGGCTGTAGCTCTGGTGGAATGTGGTCTGACATCAGCTGGAACAGTCTTTCCATGAAAGGAATAACAGAATCTGATGCAAAGTCCAATCCATTTAGAAATAGTCTGTTTTGAAATTGCTTTTCCTTGGACTGCCGGGGCGTAAGCTACAAAAAGTTGTTCAGACTTCCTACTGGCCTTTGTTCTGTCCAGGTAGTATCGAAGTTGTCTGTGAATGTCCAAGGTATGCAACAGTCTTTCCCCCTTATTCTCAGGATTGGGGAAGAAAGCAGGCAGATGGATGGCTTGATTTAAAGAAACCCTAGAAATCACCTTTGGTATAAAAGTAGGGTTGGTCCTTAATGAAACCCTGTCTCTATGAAAAATGATAAAGGGTGGTATTGCCATTAGGGCCTGAAGCTCCGAAACCCTTCTTGCTGAGGTAATTGCCAACAGGAAAGCTGTCTTCCATGAGAGAAATTGCAAGTCAACTGAAGCTGCTGGCTCAAATGGAGGTAGAGTCAGTTTTTCTAAGACAAAATTGAGGTCCCAGGCTGGCACTGGGGCCTTTCTTGGCGGCTTAATGTTCTCGATTCCCCTGAGGAATTGCCTTAGTAAGGGGTGAGAAAAAACAGGAGGATCAGTGTTGTATCTAGCTGAAATAGCAGATGCATGTATCTTTATGGAAGAATATGAGAGGCCGTTCTTTAACATATCTGCCAAATATTCCAAGATGAGTGGGATGTTCAACAATGATGCATCATGTCCCTTGCTGGTATTCCAATTGCTGAATCTTTTCCACTTTGCTAAGTAAACCTTTCTGGTGGATGGTCTTCGAGCCTCTGTTAGTATCCGCTGAACTTCCTTGGAGAGAGAGAAGCTGAAGTTATTTATGGGATCTCCCAGGCTGTTAGCTGCAGTGTCAGAAGATTTGGATGCAGTGTTTCGAAATTGTGTTGAGTCAAAAGTAGAGGCCACTGGGGGAGGGCTCACCTCCTGGTGTGGCATATGCTCCGTAGTAGTGGGTACCAGTGTTGTCTTGGCCAGTCCGGAGCTATTATGATTCCCTTGGGCTTCTCTGCTTTGATCTTTAGTAATACTGAGGACATCAGTGGCAGAGGTGGGAATGCATAGATTGCTAGAGTTCCAGTTGAATGAGAGGGCATCTATTTTCCAAGCTTTTGGATGGTATGTCCTTGTGCAAAATTTTGGTAGAAGATGGTTGAGGTGAGAGGCAAATAGGTCCACTTCTGGCTTGCCCCATGTCGAAGTGAGTTGTCTGAAGGCCTTCGGATGTAACCTCCACTCGTGTGGATCTGTGAAATTCCTGCTTAGGCTGTCCGCCAACACGTTGTCTTTTCCTGGGACAAACTGGGATTGTAACTGGATGTTTAGGTTCAGTGATTTCTCCCAAAGCTGCATTGTCAGTCTGCAAAGGGGGGTAAGAGTGGGTGCCCCCCTGCTTGTTTATGTACCACATCACAGTGGTGTTGTCTGTCCGTATCATTAAATGGCCTTGCTGGAGTTGGTGTTGAAAAGCCTCGATGGCATGCATTACTGCCAGCATTTCCTTTTGGTTTATATGCAGATGTGTTTCCTTTGGAGACCATTGTCCTTGTATACACCTGCCTTCCATGTGCGCCCCCCCATCCAAGGTCTGAGGCGTCTGTAGTCATGGTCTGTGTTATCTGTGGTTTTTTTGAATGACATACCTGTGTTTGCCTGGCTCACCGAGGCCCACCATAGGAATTCCTTTTGTAGGCATGGAATGAGTGGTATGACTGTCTCCAAGTTGTTGCTGTGTTGAGACCAAATGCTTTTAGGTACCATTGAAGCTTTCTCATGTGTAGTCTTGCTAATGGAACCAGGAGAATGCAGGATGCCATGTAACCCAGGGCCTGTAGGAATCTCCTTGCAGTCATCTGGGTGAGTTTTGCTAAACCTTTGAAGTAATGAGTTAACTTCTCTTGCTTGTCTTCTGTCAGGTAAGCCATCTGAGAGGCTGTGTCTAGTTTGGCTCCTAAGAAGATTATTTGCTGGGATGGCTGCAGTCTTGACTTTTGGAAGTTGACTGTGTATCCCAGAGCTTGAAGTAATCATATGACATAATCCAGGTTTTTTGTCAACATCAATTTGTCGTCCGCTTGTATGAGGCAGTCGTCCAGGTACGGATAAATTTGTATACCCTGGAGCCTGCAATGAGCAATTACTGAAGCCAGGCATTTTGTAAATACTCTGGGCGCAGTAGATAAGCCAAATGGCAATGTTGAGAATTGATAATGCTCTGGCCCTGCAAGAAATCTGAGGTATCTTCTGCAGCTGTGTCTGATAGGGACATGCAGGTATGCCTCCTTGAGGTCCAGAGTAAGCCACGACCCCTTGCCCAGCATGGGAAGGAGTTGCTGTAGAGTCAGCATTTTGAACTTTGGTACTATGAGAAAGGTGTTTAATGCGGACAAGTCCAGTATTGGTCTCCATTGAGATTCTTTTCTTGGAACAAGGAACAGTCTTGAGTAAAACCCCTGGTCTTGTTCTTGTTGAGGAACTCTTTCTATTGCTTTCATTCGAGTCAGCAGAGTGATTTGCTTGATAGCCTCTGCCCTCTGATTTTGTGGTAGGTTTGGCATGCCTTGTTTTCTTGGTAAGGTATGAAAATGAAACCTGTACCCTCGGTCTATAATGTCCAAAATCCATTTGTCCTTTGTCAGTCTGTGCCAGTTTTCTGCAAACAGAGATAATTTCCCACCCAAGGGAGCTTCTAGTTGTTCCCTGGTAGGCGGTAGTAGAGGAAAGTCATTGAGATTGTGGTTGTGGGGCAGGTGAAACCCCTGCGTCACTTCTTTGGTTTCCTGGCTGCCATTGTCTTCCCCTGTAAGGGCCTCTGTATTGGCCTCTTCCTTGGCCACGTCTGTTCTTACCCCTTTGAAACTTTTCTGGATTAGGAAAGGACCAGTTTTTTGAAGGCCAATTCTTACTGAATCTGGGGGGTTGAACCTGGAGGAAATCTTTCACAGTCTGAACTGATTTTGCCTTTTCTTCGATGGTCTTTAACACATCCTTAGCATTTGCGCCAAAAAGCTTGTTCTTTTCCAAAGGTGCATCCAGAAGTTTTGCTTTTACATGATCTGGTAGAGGTTGATCTTTTAACCAAGCATGTCTATGAATGACTGCCCCTGTCATAGCTGCCCTACATGAAGCTTCCAGTGCATCATATCCACACTGCAGGAAGTGATTGCTTACTTGCTGAGTGTTATGTACAGCTTTCTGCAAAGTTTTCCTGTCTAAAGGATCAGGAGTGGCTAATGTTTTTTTGTAAATCTTCTAACAGATAATCCTGATATTGTAACATATGAAAAAGGCAATTTATGGCTCTCATAGATAAGGTAGTGGATGTGTAAACCTTTTTGCCCCATCTCTCTAATGACCTAGCTTCCCTGTTGGAGGGCAAAGGATTTTTTGAGGTGGAGGCTGAAACTCCTTTAGGCCCTTGTGAAATGGTTTCCAAATCAGCAGTATGGGCCCTGAATAAATGGGAATGAGTTTCTGGGACCCTGTAATACCTGTCAGGCATGGCTGGAGCAGGAGGAAGAGAATCAGGGGTAGCACTAGAGTCAGAATACAAATCATCCAGAACATCAAGTACAGGAGGAATAGCTAAGGGCCTGTGCTGAGGCTTCTTAAGGAAAGTCCTAAGGCGTTTCCTAGAATCAGAATAGTCCTGACCTTGCCACTTGAAATGTTCCCTCATGGTATGCAGAACTTCCCCAAAAGAAATATCCTCAGGAGGGGAGGCCGAGGGGATGGAGTCTTCTGCATCCGAGTCCTCATAGGTCTGGAAGAGCTCTTCCTGGCTATCTGAGTGGACAGAGCCCTCAGAATCTTCATCTGAAGGAGTAGGATCAGAGGGTTCAACCCGGGGCCTTTTATCAGGAGGAGGCTGGGATCCTCTCTCAGGATGGGCCTGTGAACCTCTAATCATGGAAATCAAATCAGCAGCCATGGACATAATTTGTGTCTCTGGAGTCGGCTGAGGTAAGGATTTAGAAGTAGTATGTTTTGTTTTGCTGGCTGCCTTAGCCCTAGTGTAGGCCTTAATAGACATGGCCATAGGGGGCCTTGGCAGCTCCACGTGCAGGTGTGACCTTGTCTACAGCAATGGTCTCGGGCATTTCCTAGGTTTCGGTATCCGGAGGAAAATCTATAACTGGCGTCGGAGTAATGTCTGGAATCGGAGTCGTCGGTAATGCGGTGTCTTCGGTTCGGAGCGGTGGAGAGACCGTCTCAGAGGGAACCGGAGCACTCGTGCTAGGTTTTGGCGTGGAGTCGGTGGTAGACGCGGGCCGAGGATGTCGGTCCTGGTCTTTTCGCTTTTTGGGAGTTTGCGATGTCGGAAGATCCGACGGCATGGTGTAAGCAAAATTATCGCCGAAATAATCTTCAGCGAACTCTGCCTGGCGCCTGAGAGTGCGCTTGTTGAAGCGAGCAAAGGCTACACAGGCCGAGACGTCGTGGTCTGGGCCCAGGCAAGGGAGGCAGTAAGAGTGGAAATCCTTATGAGGTATTTGTTTACCACAAGAAAGACAATTGTTAACTTTTTCAGTAATTTCTGACATCGGCTGAGGCAAGAAACGGTCCCCAACGGGGTACTTAGCTTTTTTGATGACTTCGGTATCGTAGAATACAGGAGCTGACCGACCGGCACTTGCGAACTGCTTCTGCTTTGGGCACCGCTTGGCAAGAAAGACTGAAGAAAATGGCGTCGGCTGATGCTTATGTACTCCAGCCGCTCTGACGTCGGAGAGAAATGCGACATCAGCCGACGTCGGACCCAGACTTTGGAATCCGGCCGACCGAGGGCTGCCTGAGGCAGGACAACCCACATGTTATGACTGCAGTTGCATTCTTGAAGGACATCAACAGAAGCATAAGAAAATAATTTTTTTAGCAGGCACTTATCTTTTCAAAAAATTCAAGGAAGTTCTGGGGCCACAGCAAGAGTGAGTGACCATAAATGTTCTCACTCTAATGTGTGTCATCTAGGGCATGAAAAGCTTTTTCCAAGATGCAAGCATGCATTCTCATACAGGGAGGAAATGGCTCATAAGCATACATCCACACAGCTTTGGAAGGCAGGCTGTAACTAATTTTCACACATCAGGTTCTCTACTATAGCAAAGATCCAAAAATCCAAGTTTAATTTTATCAGAATTGTGCTATTAGTAGATATGTGAGGAAGTACTTTTGAGTAAGAACTTACCATAACAGTAGATGGTCAAACAGCATGATGCACAGGAGACACTCCAGGTGCAGTTAACCATTGACAAGACCCCTGTTCAAGTTATAGCTAGATACAGGGCCCCAAATTTGACTCAAGATGCACACTCCACCTATCTGGACCTCTTTAAATCTATCAAAACCCTTTACCCTGATCCTGGGTGACTTTAATTACCCAACCATAGATTGGAAAAACTACTCATGCCAGAACACAAACGCCAAGAGATTTCCTCAATTTTATCAATGCAAATGCCTTGGAACAGCTAGTTGATACCCCCACAAGAGGTGATAATATCTTGGACTTGGTATTAACCAACATGAGTAACCACTACAGCACCCCTACAGTATCAACCTCCCTGGTAAGATCAGACCATAAAGTGGTCACTTTCAAAGTCACCATCTCCCCTGACCCCCCCCCCCCCTAGCTAGGATCAAACAAAAAATATTCTCCAAAGCTGATTACAACCTCCTGAGGGATGGTGTAAACAGCTTCACAGCGCCCACTGTAGGAATTGGCACCAATGACCAAATCTACACCAAAGTACTATACGAGCATTTATACAGATGCATGGAATCAGGAATACCTAACAGGACAAAATCATCCTCCGCAAGGAAGAGTAAATCCGTCTGGTGGACATTGCACTAAATAAACGATATAACAGGAAAATGTTGCTGTCCAGGATCAAGAAGGAGCAGGTGCCCAACCGAAAGCAATCTCTCCTTAGCCTGAACAAGCAAATAAGAGCACTTGTGAAATCCTCTAAAGCCATCTTTGAGTCCAAATTTGCCACATTTACTAGAGACAATCATAAGGCCTTCTTCACATATGTCCGCAATCTCAAAGGAAGCACCCAGATCTGTTCAGAACTGGTGGTCAAGGACACCACATACACAAATGCTGTAACTAAAGTCAATCTACTGGCTGAGAGATTCAGTGAAAACTTCTCACCTCTGTCCCCATCAGTAAATCAGGACATCCCCAGTATCTGCCCCCATCCCTTATATCTCTAGGGAACAGGTCATCACTGCCCTCTCAAAGGCAAAACATACAGCCTCCCTGAGACCCGATAACATCCCAGGCTGCATCCTACATGAACTCAGGCATGAACTTGCAGTACCATTAGGCACCCTAATCAACCAAAGCCCGAGTACCGGCTTTGTCCCAGGTGAGTGGAGGACAGCCACTGTCATCCCTTTACATAAAGGTGGAGCATCCACTGATCTGGAAATTTAACTAGCCTGATCTGCAAGGCCATGGAATGGATTATCATGGACCTCATTAACAGGGACATTGGCAAACTCCAAACACTCAACCCCACACAGTCTGGCTTTGTCAAGTGGAGGTCGTGTCTGTTAAATCTGATTGACTTCTTTGACACAGTCACCAAAGCCATGGATGAGGGGAAGATGGTGCACACTGTCTACCTTGACCTGGCCAAAGTCTTCGACACTATTCCCCACTCTGGCATAACAGATACATTTTCTCAACTAGACATCAATTGATATGTTACCAGATGGGTAGCAAACTAGCACACTATTAGAACCCACCTAATCAAAATAGGGGAAGCCATCTCAAGCAGTAGAACTGTAACAAGCACCATACCTCAGGGATCAGTCTTGGGGCCTCTATTATTCGGGATATACTTTTCTGAGGTGCAGGCCACAACCAGTAGGCAATGGCCGTCTTCAAAAGGAACCTTGACGATTGGATGGGAGATCGGAAATTCACCCTGGGGATCACGTCAGTCACCCTGCTAGACAGGGGACCAGGGAAGTAAATATTCTGGGAAGAAATAGCCAGGGAATTGTTATGGCTAGGCTTGTATAGGCCCTAGGACCAATAGCCTAGTACCAACCTATGAACCTATGGCTGACCAAGTTTGCAGATGACTGCAAGCTGGGTGCAGTCATCAATTCCCCCAAGTGATGTAGACGTCCTCCAAGAGGGTCTCACCCAAGCAAATGACTGGTGCCAGAAACATGGCCTCTAGCTGAATGACAAAAAATGTATCATCATCCCCTTTGGGGAGAGTGACGTCCCCACATATTATCACATTAATAATGTCCTAAGTACACAATCCGTAGTGAGGGATTTGGGCACCCAGGATGATAGCAACCTGACTTTTGACCACCATGTTGCTTCATTGTACAGAAAGCTTTCTACATGACCCACCTCATAAGTAAGGGTATCTCATTCAGGGACAAAGAGGTCATAACATCCTTGTATTCTTCCCTCATATGGCCAATTATTGAGTACAATGCCCCCTTCATCATGTACCTCACAAAGCACATGCAGCAGCTGGGGAGATCAGAGGTTGCTCACTAGGAGAATCCAGGGCCTCAAATATCTACCCTACACAGACAGGCTCTAAAAGCCCTGTCCCTCTACTCAGTTTCATACAGACTCCTCAGAGATAACCTTTGTCTGGCATACAAAGCAATCTCAGATACCACCACCTTGATGGAACTGCTGCATATCCACAAGTGAAGCTCCACTCGAGCAACCCATACACGCAACCTCAACCTGGTCTGTGGTATCAATAGGATTTGTTGGCAGGACAGATGTGTCCCAGAGACTCTCCCATCTGTGGAACAGCCTCCCTCTCCATGTCAGGCGGAGTACCTCATTATTCTTCTTTAAGTGCAACCTGGATAACTGAATGGGAAACAGAAAATACACCCTTGGGATTCCACCTGTGTCCCTGCTGGACAGGGACTTTGGATGCTGACTTGTCTAAACATGGGCTAAACTCTTGGCTAGGCTAAAAAGGGCCTCGGGGCCAATAGCCTAGTAACCTCCTATGATCCTATGTCCTACTGATCACTGTTGCAGTATTCCAGACATATGGGGTTGTCAACTGCTGATGTCCAGCCAGGGTACCAAAGTTTACCTTCCTGAGGTTATATGTCTGATGCATGACTTCAGCTCCGAAGCACAGGGGTATGTAGACAGACGTATGCGCATGTACCTCAGACTATCTTCAAGCCAGTGTCCTGAAGACTACTGAGACAGGGAGACTGGTTATCTAGAAGGGGTGTAGCTCAAATAGGTAAGTAAACTCCCCAGTTTCCAAGTAGCAGAGTAGAGCGTAAAGCAGAGGGAGAGGAGGAGGAAAGTAGAAGGAATAGAGGGGAAAGGTGGTGGGAAGGCATACTGCAACAATGATCAGAAGGCTATCTACTGTTATGTTAAGTTCTTACACAACTACACTATGCCCTCAATGAAATCACTGTTGCAGTATTCCTGATAGGTGATTTCCACAGCTGAAGGAGGTATAGAGAAGTGTGGCTGGCTAACAGAGTAGATGAGATGTCTGGCAGTCTAGTCAGGACAGACCTTGCAAAAGCTACCCTGGACCTGAAGAAAGCATCAGGTGTGCACAGAGGACTGAGTAGCAGCTTGCTAGATGGACCTCACATCCAATGCTTTGTGAAAGGCTCCATAGTGAGAATAGCAGAAGGAGATAGTCTGAGATCCAAGTTGAACATTGTTTATCTGGAGACCAGCTTAGTTCTCAAATGAGAAAAACAGCTGGTCAAACTTTCTGAAGGATTTAATTTTGACTAGATAAAAATCTCAGTTCTCTGTGAATGCCCAGAGAATGTAAGATTCTTTCTCCCCCTATTTTGGGGGTTGGGAAAGAAGGTGGATAGGTGAACAGCCTGACTGAGCGACAGCCCTTTCATTACCTTAGGCATGAAGGATGGATTAGACTAGAGAGTCACCCTATCTTTGTGGAAAATAAAAAAAGGTGGAATGGCCATGAGAACCTGTAACGCAAACATACTGAGCAGAGGTGAAGAGCAAAAAGTAGAATAGTTTTCCAATGCAGACGTTTACAGTGGGAGAAGATGCTGGTTCAAAGGGGAGTAATATACACTTGTCCTGTACAAAACTGAGATCCCAAGAAGAAGAGATGGGTTTCCTTGGTGGGTTAAGATGCAGGACTCCCCTAAGGAAAAGCTTGACCTCTGCTCTGGCCATACACTGGGAGATGAGAAGCAGGCAGGTATTGACAGTTTTTGGGGTGAGCTTTGGTAGAAGATTAAGACAAGCCTGAATGTAGTTTGCAAAGATATTGTAGAACAGCAGGGACCTGTGACACGAGTAGGTGCTGACTGTATTTACAATACTAAGAAAATGTTTTCCATCTAGCTGTGTGAAATTTTCCTGTAGTGGGTCTCCTCTAGAACTTGAACTTCCTCAAAGAATAGGTGCCTTTGAGGGATTAGAATCCTATCAGTGAGGAAAGATTTGGGTGAAGAAGCAATCCTTGTGATAAGGTCTGGTCGTAGAGGTGTTTTGCTGCAGTTTCCCTTTGTAGAGTTAAATAGCAGAGGAAACCAATGCAATCTTAGCTAGAAGGGGGCCAAGTAAAAGGAGCTTTGTTGCTTCCTTTTTGTGCCCTTAAATTAATTTTTGGAAGTAATGGTAGTGGAAGAAAGGCATAAAGGAACTTCCATATCCACTGGAAAGAAAAGGCATCTGTCTTTCAGGCTGAGGGACAAAGTTCCCTAATGCAGAATTGGGGGAGCTGATGGTTGGTTGGCGTTGCAAAGAGATCTGTGGTGTGCTCCACTGATAAGCAATTGTCTGTTCAGCATCCATTTATGTGGGTCCTCCAAGGAACAGCTTAAGGAGTCTTTGCACATTGTCCTGTGAGGGACTGTATGTGGCTGTTAGGGTGATGTCGATCTGGGTGGTTACATTCTATGCTTCCTCTGCTAACCTGCAAAAGTGGTAAGACCAGGTGCATATATGTTTATGTACTGCACGACATTGGTATTATCCATGTACACTTGGAGTGGTCCAGGTTTCCATAGGTGGGACACACTCTGTAGTGTTTCCAGAAAATACCTCATTTTCTTCAAATTGTGTTCCTTCATGAACTGTGGTTGATATCTGTCCTGTACCTGGTGTGATCCTGTTCATGCCCCCATGACACGTTTGAAGAATCTATGTAATTACTTTAATATAAAAAGGCGGTGTGAAAGTCCTGGGTAGAGACTGACTTGCTCCTTCACTAAAATAGCTCCTTTCTGAGGCAAGGGAGGAAAAGAACCAGGGTGTTCAAGGAGTGGGAGTGTTGGGAGCACACAGATTTCGGATATCACTGGCTTTTCCTCATGTGAAGTCTGGCTAGGGGAAACACTGGAATGGTGGCTGCCATGAAACCCAAAGTTCTTAATATTCCCTTTGCTGTGCAGTGTGTGTTACAAAGAGAAGATCTAGGAAGAATTTTGACAAATTCTGAACTTTCTCCTGAGGGAGGAAGGCATGCATTCTAACTGTATCTAGTATGCAACTCAGGAAAACCAGGTCCTGTGCAGGAACCATGCAGGAGATTTTGTAACAGACTGTGAATCCTGATTTCTTAGAAACTGGAGAATTAAGTCCAGATGTTAGAGAATGATGCCTGGGGCAGAGCTTGGAGCAACAGGTCATTGAGGTAAGGAAAGATCTGAATTCCCTGGGTGTCGAAGAATGCCACCATTAGTGCTAGACACTTTATGAACACCTTTGGGGCAGTGGAAAAACCAAAAGGCAAAGCAGCAAATTGAAAGTGGGATAAGCCAGAGACAAAGCAGAGGAATTTGCTGCAAGAAGGATACATAGTTATGTGAAGATATCCTTCTGGTCTAGGGACACTAGAAAGGCCTGAGGGAGAATGAAAGGCAACAGAGTTGGAAGAGAGAGCATTCTGAAAGTTGGTACTTTCAAGAATGTTTAAAAAAGAAAGGTCTAGGATGGGCGTCCATTGTCCTTTTTTTTCTTAGCACCATAAAGATTCTGGAATAGAAGCATTTCCCTATAAAACTTTTGTGACTTGTTCGATGGTGCCTCAATTCAGGAGGCCTAGAATTATAGGAGTGAGTAAAGAAACTGGTTGTAAGGAAGTTGTGGTATGCTTTTCAAGGGAGGAATATTCTCCCAGATATTAAATAACCTTCCTTCAATGATTGACAGAACACATTTATCTGTGGTTGTTTACCAGAGGGTCAAGGAAGGTGATGGTCTTTTTGATAGGGGAATTGGGTGGGGACTAAGGGGAAGGGAAAGAGTGTCGCAAAGGTAGTCACAGGTCTTAATTTCTAAAGGAAGGCCTCGCAGATGGAGGTTCCCTATGCGGTTTGCCACAGTACATTTTCCTAGGAGTTTTTTTTTTTTTTTTTTTTGAGTAGTCCTAGGGCCCCCAGTGAGGGAGGATGTAGATTTAGATGGGTAGTTCTCATGGCATCTAGGAAGCAGAATCTGCCTGCAGTCTTTCAGATTCTTACCTTGGTCTTAGAGAGTTTTGAACAGGTTGGCAGCCTGAAAACCAAACAAAAGATCTTTATCCAAGGAGGAATATAACAGTTTTGACTTGAAATCCTTAGGAATAGGTTGGCTACATAGACATGCACATCTGTGAATAACAGACAAAATGGCTGCTACCTTAGATGAGACATCCACAGCATCATAAAGTACAGTTGTGCACACTTACCATAAATGTAGATGTTAGAGTGTATTCACTGTTGCAGTCCTTACAAAAATGGGCTATCTGGCTCCCGGTAGCCCAGTCAGCCAAAATACGAAAGTCCTTGGTATATGACGTCGGCTGCCTTCGGTTTAGGCCTGCCGTCAGGTACAAAAGAAGGCAGCCGACGCCATTTCTTTAGTTTTTCTTGCCTTAACTGTCAGGAGCCCCCCAAAAAAGGTTAGACCAGGAAAAGAAAATCCAGTCTATGCCCTAGGAAAAAAGGGGGGGATGGGAAGGGAAGGAAACCAGGACTGCAACAGTGAATACACTCGAACATCTACGTTTATGGTAAGTGTACACAACTGTACTATGTTCATCGTGTTTCACTGTTGCAGTCCTTACAAAAATGGGTTGATTCCCAAAGCCCATGGTAAAAAACAAAAGGGAGGAGCAACACTCACTGTTTAAGGGTTGGTAAGTATACCCTGCAACACTGCAGTGACAAAACCAGCCCTGGACTTAGAAAACAAGGGCAAATTGTAAGGTTTAGTGAAAGTGTGGACAGAAGTCCATGTAGCTGTTTCCAGTATGTCCCTAGTAGGTACACTTCTTAAAAAAGCTGGTGAGGTAGAGGCTGCCCTAGTAGAATGGGTCCTAATACTCTGAGGAGGAACCTTGCCATGCTGTAAGTCACAAAAGTAAATACAATGAGCAATCCACTTAGAAATGGTCTGTTTAGAAATAGCTTTGCCCTGAGTTCCAGGAGCAAAACTGACCAACAACTGATCCGACTTTCGAAAATATTTAGTCCCGTCCAGGTAAAATCTAAGCTATGTAGATTCAGGGAATGCAGTAACCCTTCCCCTTTATTCTGATTAGGAAAGAAGGTTGGCAAGTGGATAGACTGGTTAAGAGTCAGGCTAGAAACCACCTTAGGCATAAAGGAGGGATTAGTTCAAAGAGAAACCCGATCCACATGGAAGATGATAAAAAGCTCTACCTGCCATTAAGGCCTGCAGCTCAGAAACTCTTCTAGCTGAAGTAATAGCCAAAAGACAGGCAGTTTTCCAGGACAGAAACTTCAGGTCTGCTGAGGCAGCTGGTTCAAAAGGAGGCAGAGTAAGTTTCTCAAGTACAAAATTGAGATCCCAAGCAGAAGTAGGTGCCCTTCTGGGAGGCTTTAAATTGCTAGCTTCCCTGAGGAACTGTTTCATCAAGGGATGAGAGAAAATGGGATGCTCAAAGGAACAATGAGCAGAAATAGCTGAAGCATGGATTTTGATAGAAGAAAAGGAAAGTCCACCATTAAGCAAGCTTGCCAGATAGTCAAGAATAAGAGGAAGAGTAGGTTGAGAGGGGTCTTCCCCTCTAGTCTGCAGCCAAATGGAGAATCTTTTCCACTTACCTGCGTAAGATTTCCTAGCGCTAGGCCTCCTGGCCTCACGAAGGACCTCAACCACTTGTTGGGAAAGGTTTAAATTATGAGCCAAGCTGCCAAATGCAGAGTCTGAAGATGAGGATGCAGAACCCCCCCCCCCCAAACCAAGAGGTCTGGTATCAGGGGAAGATGCCAAGGCTGAGACTGCAAAGTAGTGGATACCAGTGTTGTCTGGGCCAGTCTGGAGCTATGATGATGGCCCTTGGTTTTTCGGCCCTTATCGTTACAGCACTCTGGGAAGAAGAGGCAGAGGAGGGAATGCATAGACTGAGAGCTGTGTCCAGTGGAAGGACAGAGCATCCACTTTTCAAGCTTTGTTGTGATGATCCCTGGTGCAAAAGGTTGGAAGAAGGTGGTTGGTTGGAGATGAGAAGAGATCCACCTGGGGAGCGCCCCAATGTTAAATGATGAGATAGAAGATGGTCTTGATTAGTTGCCACTCATGAGGATCCGGGACCTGCCTGCTGAACTGGTCTGCCACTGTGTTGAGCCTTCCTGGAAGAAAATGAGTTATCAGATGAATGCCCATGGAAGCTGCTATGGACCACAGTATCATGCTTTGTCTGCACAGGGGGTAAGAGTGTGTCTCTCCCTGCTTGTTGATGTACTACATGATTGTGGTGTTGTCTGTCCTGACCAAAAGAGTGCCAGGAGAGAGAAGATGTTTGAAAGCCATTAAGGCCTGCTGGACTGCCATCAATTCCTTCAGATTTATGTGCAAATGAACCTGTTGAGAGTTCCAAGTCCCCTGAATGCTTCTGCCCTCTAGATGTGCTCCCCAAGCGTAGTCTGAGGCATCTGTAGTGAGAGTCTGGCTGGCAGGAGGTGGGCAGAAAGGCAGGCCTTTGTTCTGTGTACAGGCAGTCGCCCACCAAAGGAACTCCATCTGCAGGCAGGGAATCAGAGGAAGTATCAAGTCTAAATCCTGAGTGTGTTGACACCAAAGGTTTTTGAGGTGCCATTGTATTTTCCTTATATGCAGTCTGGCATATGGAATCATCAGAATACATGAATGCCAGAGCTTGCAGGAATTGTCTTGCAGAAGCCAGGTCATGCTTGCCAAATTTTTAAAGTAATTCAAAAGATCCATCTGTTTCTCTTGAGGGAGGAATACCATCTGGGCGGCTGTGTTCAGGCTCACTCCCAAGAATACAATCTCCCTGGCGGGTACCAATTTTGACTTCTTT
This sequence comes from Protopterus annectens, assembly GCF_019279795.1. NCBI lineage: Eukaryota > Metazoa > Chordata > Ceratodontiformes > Protopteridae > Protopterus > Protopterus annectens. The sequence continues at coordinate 403,939,521 of NC_056750.1, read as the reverse complement.
TCGTTGACGGTGTAGCCCAAAGAGGTGAGAAGGTTCTTTACAAAGTCCAAATCCCTTAGAAGTTGCTCTGGAGAGTTTGCCTGAATAAGACAATCATCCAAGTAAGGGTAAATTTGAATGTTTCTTTGTCTGCAAAAAGCAATGACCGGAGCCAGGCATTTGGTAAAAACTCTGGGAGAAGTAGATAAGCCAAAGGGCAGTACAGAGAATTGGAAGTGCCTGTTTCCCGCCCTGAAGTGAAGGAACTGCCTGCAGTTTTCCCTTATTGGGATGTGCAGATAAGCTTCTTTGAGATCCAAAGTCACCAGCCAGGAATCCTTGGCCAGCATTGGCAACTGCTGAAGAGTGAGCATTTTGAATTTGGGAATAACCAGAGAAGTGTTTAGAACAAATCCAGAATAAGGCACCAGATGCCCCCTTTTTGGGGGACCAGGAAAAGTCTTGAGTAGAAACCCTGGTCTATCTGTAGTGCAGGAACTGGCTCTATTGTTCCCAGGTTTAGTAAAGAAGAAACTTGTTTTTTTGCTTCTGCCCTTTGATTTGGGGGGATATCTGGGTATGGACAGGGGAGGTGTGAAAAGAGAACTTGTAGCCTTGGGATACTATCTTGAGCACCCATTTGCCTTCTGTGATGGTGAACCAGACATTTGCAAACATGGCTAACCTTCCCCCAAAGGAAACCCTGAGCCCGCAGAGGCAGGCAAGAAGGCCGGAGTCTTTGGGAATGCTTGCTTTGGAAAGTTTGCTTAGAACTCCCAGATTTTGAAGAGGAAGCCTGCCAGTGCTTAGCCTTTTGAGGGGTGGACGTCTGTCCCCTAGAAGACCTGTAACCTCTAGACCTAGTGCAACTCTGTTTACTAGGGTCAGGAAAAGTCCAATTCTTAGAAGGGTAATGTCGACTAAAACGAGGAGGCTGAACTTGCAGAAAGTCCTTAACAGTTTGCATAGATTTAGCCTTATCCTCCAACTTTTTCAACACCTCTTCTGCTTTGCTACCAAAGACTGTCCTTGTGCAAAGGCACATACAGTAATTTAGATTTGACAGGTTTGGAAAGGGGCTGTTCCCTGAGCCAAGCATGTCTTCTAATGAAAGAACCAGTGGCTGCTGCCCTGTAAGAAGCCTCCAAAGTGTCAAAACTTTTAGTTATGTACTCACCATAACTTCAGATGTTTGGGATCCATCTCACCTACATTCTGACTGATGGGTTCGGAGCCGATCCCTCGGCTCCAACTCGGCACGCTTATGCTATAGAGCAAGGCCTCTAATTGGCTGAGCTATCTTTATCCCAGGATGCACCACCACTAATCCCCCAGATCTTGTTTGTCCGCATTCATGCACACATGCACAACTTGTTTATATAACATTGTTAGATGTTTCAAGATGAAACAACAGGATTCGGACCTTCTGATATCCTCTGATCTCCAAGGAAGGGGGAAGGAGGGTGGGTTATTAGGAATGTAGGCGAGATGGATCCCAAACATCTGAAGTTATGGTGAGTACATAACTAAAAGATGTTATGTGATCCTATCTCGCCTACATTCTGACTGATGGGACAGCGTCCCTAGCACCTAAATCCCGGGTGGCTCATTGGAAAACACTCCTGAGCACTGTGGAACCAAATGAAGCTCGTCCTCTAGATGCCACATCTAATTTGTAGTGGGAAACGAAGGTGTGCGGAAAGACCATGTAGCCGCAGCACAAATGTCACCAATAGCAAGCTTAGAATGAAATGCTACCAAGTAGCCATAGCCCTTGTAGAATGAGCCTTGACAGAGGTGGTAAGCCCTTTGTTAGAATAAATATAAGCTTGAGTAATACAGTCCCTGATCCATTTGGCAATAGTGACCTTTGTGACAGCGTTGCCCAATTTGTTTTCTGCAAAGGATACAAACAACTGATCTGTTTTCCTTGTTTGTTTGGTCCTATCTAAATAAAAACGTAACTGTCTGTGGACATCCAGTGTGTGGAATATAAACTCCGCTTTGTTAGAGTATTTTGGGAAAAAAACTGGAAGCTCTAACGATTGTTGTAAGCATAAAGTAGAACAAACTTTAGGAACAAAAGAAGGATTTGGTCTGAGGGATACTCTGTCTGTATGAAAAACCAAGTACGGGGGTTTCACTGACAAAGCTTGAAGCTCTGAAAACCCTTCTGGCTGAAGTAATCGCCACTAGAAAGGCTGTCTTCCATGATAGAAACTTTAGATCACATGTAGCTGCCGGTTCAAAGGGGGAAGTCAAGGCACAACACTATATCGAGATCCCATGGAGGTGCAGGATGAGAAATCGGAGGTCTTAATAGAGCAGCACCTTTCAGGAAGGTCTTACACAATCTGTTGCTCATTAACGGTGGGTCTATGGATTCATGAAAATTAGAAATTGCTGCCAATTGTACTTTGATGGTAGAAACTGAAGAGCCTTGATTGAAAAGAGAGGTCAGAAATTTTAGTACTTCTGCCACGGAAGTAGAAATGGGGTCCAGACCCCGGAGTTGAGCCCAAATAGCAAACCTTTTCCATTTGCTAGAATACAGTTTCTTTGTAGCAGACTTGTGGGCTGAAGATAATATGTGAACAACATCTGGACCCAGTGTATGACTCCTGACTATCGTCGGAAGAGGAGGAGCCAGGCCGTCAATTTTAAGGTGTGTAGGGACTGGTGGAATAGTCCCGACTGATGAATCAGTAGGTCTGGGACCTGGTCCAGGAACCATGGACCTTTCAGAGTATGTTTCCGAAGATAGGGGAACCATACTTGACGAGGCCAGTAAGGAGCAATTAAGATCATCTTGCTCCCTAAGAGAGATGCCTTTTGAATCACCCTGGGGAGGAGAGGAACTGGAGGGAAGGCATAAAGCAAGCCGGTGGACCAAGGATGGACTAAAGCGTCCATGGGGCTCTTCCCCGGAGTCGGGGTTAGGGAGAAAATTTCTTTGCACTTCGCATTCAGGGGAGTCGCGAAGAGGTCGCAACACGGAACTCCCCATTCGCTGAAAATCTGACTTGCAACTGTCATATTCAGAGACCATTCGTGGGGAGAGAGGATGGTTCTGCTCAATCTGTCGGCTATGACATTGGACTTGCCCGGTATGTGAGTAGCCACTAGGAAGCGTTTGGTAGAGACTGCCCATTCCCAAACTCTCATGGCTTCTCTGCAAAGAGGATAGGATCTGGTTCCTCCCTGTTTGTTCAGGTACCAGACAACTGACATGTTGTCTGAGTGAACAGCGATTACGCCCTGAGGGAGATAATCGTGAAGGGCTTGAAGGGACAGGAGTATTGCCCTCATTTCTAGGATGTTGATATGAAGAGGAGTCTCTTCCGGGTGCCATTTAACTTGGACTGACCTGCCCAGGTAATGCCCCCCCCCACCCCATCTGGGAGGCGTCCGTGGTCAAAGTGGCCGCAGGAGGAGGAAGAACAAAGGGTCGTCCCTGATCCAAATTGGAGGGCACCAGCCACCAGCGAAGGTCCCGTTTGCAAGATTCCGTGATCCATATGAGGTGATTGAGAGGGAGTTCCTGAAAGGACCACTGAGTTGAAAGAAGCCACTGGAGGATTCTCATGTGCAACCTTGCCAAGGGGACTAGAAGAACCGTGGCAGACATGGATCCCAATAGCTGCAGGACCATTCTGGCTGGGGCTTTGGACCTGGGGAGTAAGGCTCGAACTTGATTTTGTATGGTTTGAATTCTGTCTGTAGGTAGATAGACCCGCATCTGGTTTGAGTCTATCTCTACCCCTATGAATCTTATTCTTTGAGATGGCCGCAGGACAGACTTTGGCCAATTGAAGGTGATTCCAAGGGAATTGCCCAGTGATATAGTGGCTTGTAGGCTCCGCAGAAGTAGATGCTTGGAGGTGGCAGTTAGGAGCCAGTCGTCTAGGTACGGAAACACCTGGAATCCTAGACTTCTCAGGTGAGCAGTCACTACTGCCAACCACTTGGTGAACACCCTGGGGGCTGTGGTGAGACCAAAGGGCAGCGCACGGAAAGTACAGTTTTGTACCTACCATAAATGTAGATGTCCGAACTGGATAGCATCTGCAGTCATAACAAATGGGTTGTCCTGTCGTCAGGCAGCCCTTCGGTCGGCCGGATTCCAAAGTCTGGGTTCGGCTGATGTCGCACTTCACCCGACGTCATCTCTGCTGGTCTTCGGGTATAAAGGCATCAGCCGATGCCATTTTCCTCAGTGTTTCTTGCCCCAGATGCCAGTTGCCCTCTTGGAAGGCTAAATTTTGGATAAATGCCAATGTTTCCAAAAAGGTAGAAGGCAAACACAAAAAATAAGCATGTATGTACATATATACAAACAAATACACCATAAGAGACTCCCCCCCCCAGCTAGCTATTAGGAGAGTAAATACCCTAGGAGTACCACAGAGGGAAATGAGGGAGGGTAATCCTGACTGCAGATGCTATCCAGTTCGGACATCTACATTTATGGTAGGTACAAAACTGTACTATGTCCTTCATGGATGCATCTGCAGTCATAACAAATGGGTAGAATACCATAGCCAAAACTAGGGGAGGAGGAATTAAAATTATGGTGTAGTTAGGATCCCTTGCAGTACAGCAGTGGCAAACCCTGCTCGGGATCTAGAATATAGAGGTAAATTATAATGCTTGGCAAATGTATGCACGGAGGTCCAAGTAGCCGCCTCAATAATGTCCTTGGTTGCCACTCCTCGTAAGAAAGCTGTGGTAGTGGCTGTAGCCCTTGTAGAATGAGGTCTTATGTTCTGTGGAATTGGTTTTCCATGGTAGGAGTAACAGAATCTTATGCAATTTCCTATCCATTTGGAGATTGTCTGTTTGGAAATTGCTTTTCCTTCCCTTCCTGTTGCATAGGCTACAAAAAGCTGGTCAGTTTTTCTGTTACTTTTGGTTCTGTCCAGGTAGTAGCGTAACTGTCTATGCAGATCCAAGGTATGCAGCATTCTTTCACCTCTGTTTTGTGGATTGGGAAAGAAGGTAGGTAGGTGGATTGCCTGGTTTAAAGACACTCTGGATACCACCTTAGGCATAAATGTAGGATTAGTTCTCATGGACACCCTATCTTGATGGAAGATTAGGAAGGGTTGCACTGCCATTAAGGCCTGTAGTTCCGAAACCCTCCTTGCTGAGCTAATAGCCAGTAGGAAAGCAGTTTTCCATGACAGGTGTTGTAGATCTGCTGTTGCTGCTGGTTCAAACAGAGGGAGTGTCAATTTTTCTAGCACAAAGTTCAAGTCCCATGCTGGTAATGGTGGTTTCCTAGGAGGTTTTACATTCTTGATCCCTCTGAGGAACTGCCCGAGTAGAGGATGTGAAAAGACAGGAGGATCAAAGCTGTATTCTGCTGAAATAGCTGATGCATGTATCTTGATGGAGGAATAGGACAGGCCTGTATGTAGAAGCTCTGCCAAGTACTCCAGAATGTTAGCAATATCTATGTTCGACACATCTTTTCCTCTTTCAGTACTCCAAATGACAAACCTTTTCCATTTTCCTGCATAGTTCCTTCTTGTTGAAGGTCTGCGGGCTTCAAGGATAATGTCTTTAACCCTTTGGGAAAGGTCTGGGTTAGTTGCTGCTATGTGATGTTCCAGGCAGTCAGTTGCAAGGTTTTTAGGTTTGGATGCATGATGTTGTAGTTGTTCTGAGTTAACATCAAAGGCATCAGGGTATTGACCACATTTTCTCCCGAGACATGCTCCTCAGCAATGGGTACCAGTGTTGTCTTGGCCAGTTCGAGCTATCAGGATTATCCTTGGACGTTCCTCTTTGATTTTCAGTAGTACCTTGTGCATCAAGGGAAGAGGTGGAAATGCATATGCTGTCAGGCCTTTCCAGCTGAAGGATAGAGAGTCCACCTTCCATGCCAGTGGGTGGAATGTCCTTGTGCAGAATTTTTTGAGCTGGTGATTGAGTGGGGAAGCGAATAGATCTATTTGTGGCATTCCCCATTTCTTTGTGATGGCCTTGAAGATGTCCGGGTGTAGCATCCATTCGTGAGCATCCGAGGTGGTTCTGCTTAAAATGTCTGCTAGGGTGTTCTCTTTTCCCGGTACAAATATTGCCTGTAACTGGATGTTGTAGCTGAGAGCCAGATTCCAAAGGTCCAAAGTCATTCTGCATAGGGGGTATGAATGAGTGCCTCCCTGTTTGTTGATGTACCACATGACTGTGGTGTTGTCTGTCCTTATCATCAAATGGCCTTCTTTGAGGAATGGTCTGAATTTTTGGATTGCCAGTTTTACTGCCAGCATTTCTTTTTGGTTTATGTGCAGCTGCAGCTGGTCCTGAGTCCACAGTCCTTGTACGCATTTGTCCAGCATATGCGCCCCCATCCTAGGTCTGAGGCGTCCGTTGTGATGGTTTGGCTTGCTCGAAAGTTGTGGAAGGGTAAGCCTGGGTTTGACTGGCATGCTTGAGCCCACCATAGGAACTCCTGTTTTAGGCATGGGATTAGTGGTATTTCTGTTTCTAAGCTGTGCCTGTGTTGAGACCATAAATTCTTTAGGTACCACTGTAGCTTTCTCATATGCAGTCTGGCATGTGGGACCAAGATTATGCATGATGCCATGAAGCCCAAGGCCTGCAGAACTTTTCTTGCTGTTAGTTTGTTCTGCTTTGTTAATGCCAAGAAGTAAAGAGGGAGCTCTTTTGTTTTTCTGCAGTTAGGAATGCCATTTGTTTTACTGTGTCCAATTCCGTGCCCAAGAATGTTCTTGTTTGGGATGGTATCAGCCTTGACTTTTGTAAATTGACTGTGTATCCCAGGGCTTGTAGCAAGTAAATGACCCTTTGTAAATCTGTTGTCAGCTTGCTTTTGTTGTCCGCTTGTAACAGGCAGTCGTCCAGGTATGGATAAATTTGGATTCCCTGTACTCTGCAGTGAGCGATTATTGATGCCAGGCATTTTGTGAATACTCTGGGCAGTAGATAAGCCAAAGGGCAATGCTGAGAATTGATAATGCTCTGATCCTGCAAGAAATCTGAGGTATCTTCTGCAATTTGGTTGAATGGGGACGTGCAGGTATGCCTCCTTGAGATCTAGAGTTACCAGCCAACACTCCTTGCCCAGCATGGGAAGAAGTTGCTGTAGGGTCAGCATTTTGAATTTTGGGACAATGATGTATGTGTTTAAGATGGACAGGTCGAGAATAGGTCTCCAGCTTTTCTCTTTTCTTGGCACTAGGAAGAGTCTGGAGTAGAATCCTTTGCCCTGTTCTGTTATTGGTACTCTTTCCACAGCTCTCATCTTTGTTAATTCTGCTATCTGCTGCAGAGCTTCTATTTTTTGATTTGGAGGCAGGTTTGGCATTCCTCTTTTTACTGGTAAGGTGTGGAAGTGGAACCGGTAGCCTTGGTCTATGGTTTGCAAAATCCACTTGTCTTTTGTGATATAGTGCCAATTTTTCGAAAATAAGGCTAACTTTCCGCCTAATGGTGCTGCTATTTGCTCCCTGGTAGGCGGAGTCAGAGCCAAGTCACTGTGATTGTCCTGTTGCAGTGGCAGTGGTTGTGTCTGTGCCTCGGTTATTGCCTTGCCACTGTCGTCCTCTGTAGGCACCTCCTCTGGATTGATTTCTGCCCCTAGAGCGTCTATTCCTGCCCCTTTGGGATCTTGTGGAGTCAGGAAAGGACCAATTTTGGCAGGCCAGTTCCTGCTAAACCTTGGGGCAGAACCTGTAAGAAATCTTTAACTGTTTGTACAGATTTTGCCTTTTCTTCCATTTTCTTCATTACCTGCTGGGCAGGTTCGCCAAATAGACTGGCCTTATCCATAGGAGCATCTAATAGCTTTGCTTTAACATGATCCGGTAAGACCTGTTCTTTCAACCATGCATGCCTTCTTATCACTGTGCCAGTCATGGCTGATCTAAATGAAGCCTCCAGTGCATCATAGCCACATTTTAAGGAATGGTTACTAACCTGTTGGATGTTATTCACCATTTCTAATACATATTTCTTATCTAAAGATTCATCAGAGGACAGTTTTTTAGTTAACTGATCAAGCATAAACTCTTGGTATTGGATCATGTGAAACTGACAGTTTAAAGCTCTAGCTGAGAGAGTAGCAGAGGTGTAAACTTTTTTCCCCCATCTCTCTAAGGACCTGGATTCCCTTTCAGAGGGAAGAGGATTTTTTGCTGTGGTCGAGGCTACTGCCTTAGGCCCCTGGGATATAGTTTCGGGGTCTGCAAGTGGGGCCTTGTATAGGTGGTGATGAGTGTCTGGCACCCTGTAAAATCTATCTGGTTTGGCAGGGGCTGGAGGTAAAGAATCAGGTGCAGTGCAGACATCATTAAATGCATCGTCCACAACAGGCAGAACAGGAGGTATAGCTAAGGGCCTATGTTGTGGTAAGTGCAGAAAAGTCCTAAGCCTTTTTCTTGAATCTGAGAAATCTTGTCTCTGCCATTGGAATTGTTCTCTCATGGCATGTAAGGTTTCCCCAAAGGAAAATTCCTCTGGTGGAGAGGCAGCTGGAATGGATTCTTCAGCATCGGAATCTTCATAAGTGGAAAAAGGAGCCTCTGGCTGGTCTGTAATGTCTGAGTCATCCGCAGAATCATCAGAGGACACTGGCTCGGGGGGCTCTGCTCTAGGTCTCTTTTCTGGGGCTGAGAGGCCCTGTCTGGGTGAGATTGGGATCCCCTAATTAAGGATATTAAATCTTCTGCCAGAGTAAGCATTTGTGAACTAGAAGTGGGCCTGTGTGAGGGGGGTTTAACAGGCACTGATTTAGCAGATTTGGCTGCTTTAGCCCTGGTAAAGGCCTTAATAGACATGGCTGCAGGAGGCCTAGCAGCACCACGTGCTGGGGTAGAGACATCCAAAGGGATGGTGTCTGATAAATCAGTAGGAACCACAGTTGTAGGCAAAATTTCTGAGGCCGATTCAGGTAAGGTAGCAGGAGCCTCAGTAGTAGTCATGGATTCGGCTGAATATTGACCAGTTTTCTCGGTTTCGGCCGAAACCGAGACACTCGCGGCTTGCTTAACCGTGTTTTCGGCCGAAACCGCGGACCGCGAGTGTCGGTCTTTTTCTTTGCGTTTTTTAACAATTTGGGTAGTCGGAGGATCCGACGGCATAATGTACGCAAAATCTGAGCCGAAAAACTGTTCAGCAAACTCCGACCGACGCCTAAGCGTTCGTCGGTTGAAGGAAGCGCAGGCCGAACAGGCTGCTACGTCGTGGTCTGGGCCTAAGCAAGGCAAACAGTAAGAGTGGAAATCTTTATGAGGTATTTGTTTCCCACAAGTTAAACAGTTATTGACTTTTTCTGACATCGGCTGAGGCAAGAAAGAGTCCTCAACGGGGTACTTAGCTTTTAGAAGTCTTCGAAGTAGTATTCGGTAGTAGTAATCTCTGGATCTGACCGACCGGCACTTGCGAACAGCTTCTGCTTCGGGCGCCACGCGGCAAGAAAGACTGAGGAAAATGGCGTCGGCTGATGCCTTTATACCCGAAGACCAGCAGAGATGACGTCGGGTGAAGTGCGACATCAGCGGCCGGACCCAGACTTTGGAATCCGGCCGACCGAAGGGCTGCCTGACGACAGGACAACCCATTTGTTATGACTGCAGATGCATCCATGAAGGACATCTGAAAATGACTGCCTCCTAGGCTGAAGCGCAGATGTCTCCTGGACTTTTGATGTATCCTGATATGATAATACGTATCCTTGAGATCTATGGAGCACATCCAAACACCCTTCTCCAACAATGGGAGAATGGTTTGTAGAGTGACCATTCGGAACTTGGACTTTCTGACTGAACGGTTTAGGATGCTTAGGTCCAAAATGGGCCTCAAGTCCCCGGTCTTTTTTGGCACCAAAAAGAATCTTGAGTAAGTCCCTAATCCGATCTGGTCTGCGGGACCGTTGGATGGCTCCTTTGCAGCAGCTTTGAAATTTCTGAGGCTGCGGTATCCCGCTGACTGGGTGGCGGGTCCGGGATTTTTGGACTGGGGGTGAGAGAATGGGATGGAGTAACCTCCGGCAATAATCCGAAGCACCCATCGGTCCTGAGTGATCCCTTCCCAGGCCTTCAGGTGCTTCGAACGACCCCGACTGGCTCGAGCAGCACAGCCGGGCAATCCCTCAGGGACTATGAAAGGCTGAAGAGCCACGAAAGGACTCGCGGTCTCCAGTGTTGCGAGGGCCCTGCCGCCTCTGGGACGGCGTCTTCGGATGAATTTCCTCCTCTGCCTCTGGAAGGGGAACCTTCCTGCTGAGAGGGTAAGGCTGCTGAGATCTACGGAACCACATTTTCCCTCCTCTTTAGCCTTGGGATAAGGCAGAAAGGGAGTGGAAAATCGTGCCCTGCAGTCAGAGTCTTACCTTCCTGTTCACAGCGGGTTAGTGTGTCTTTTACCTTGGGTCCAAACAGGGAGGACCCATCAAAGGGGGCATCGGCAAATGAAGACTTAAAGGCCTCCGCGAAATGACACAGGCGGAGCCAGGCTTGTTTCCATAGAGCAATGCCTGTACCCGCCGCTCTACTCGGCCGCATACGAAATGAGCCTCATGGACGAGTTCGAAATGGACGACATTGTAGCCAGCTGAGAGCCAACCGTCTGGGCCAGCTCCTCAGGCAGGTTACCCAAGAGGGTATCGGATAGCTCCTTAATCAGATCCCTCTGAAATCTCGTAAAGTGCGTCAGGTAGTTCAAGGACCTCAGTGTAAAGGCCGCTGAACTAAGGGTGCGCTTTCCGTACCGATCCATGCTCCTAGACTCCTTATTAGGAGGATGGATGGACGTAGAAGCCTCTGCTACATCTTGCTGGGTAGCAGATGCCACCACCATAGCATCTACAGCCACACATTTAGTAAGGAACTTTCTATCCGGTGGCGCCGAGAGAAATTTGTTCGGACGAGCGGGCACCGGTTCCACAGAGTCTGGGTGTTCCCACGCCCTTCGACAGATCAAATCCAAGAGCTCGTTGAAGGGCAGACACACCCAGGAGGCGGAGGGCTGAGCCCCGAAGGCCTTCAGGAACACCGACTCATCAGCAGAGGGAGGTTTGGACTGCCAGCCGCCTCGTTTTAGGGCTTCCAGGATGTCTGCAAAGGAGACATCATCCAAGGACAACTTGGGGGACCCTTCTGCATCATCGAGATCAGTGTCAGATGTTAGAGACTCATCAGGGGAGTCAACGTGCTTCCTCTTGCACGATCTCTTCCTGGGAGGTTCTTCCGAAGAGGCTTCAGAAGGACCTCAAGGAGGGGGAGAAACCCCAGAGGGGGTAACCTGAAGCCCAGGGGCTCCGCTGTCTAAAGACAGGGGAACTGCCAACGACCCAGTCTCCAAATGTAGGGAAGGAGCTGGGGAAACTGTGGAGGTAGCCAAGGAAGATTTGGCTAAAGCACTCCTCATAGCCCTGAAGGCGGGACCACCAGAATCCTGGGAGGGTCCCACCTCCGTGGCCACGACAGTGGATGGTACTCCCGCCGCCGACGCACCGAGAGGGAGACTTGGGACCGAAAGCATCAATCCCGAAGCCTCCCCCCCAGGGCCGAAGGAAGAAGTCCGTGTACTGAACTCCGACCCAAGAGCCGGAGTTGGAGCAAGGGTCGGGCCCGACCCTAACACCTCCACAGGTTCCACCAGCACCGGCTCCAACGGTGCCGAAGCTGTCGGAGGAGGAAAAACAGTAGGGGAGTGGACCATCGGCTCCGAAGCCAAATGGGCTGGAGCCGAAACCATCTTTTGGAACACCGGAGACTGGAAGAGTCGAAGGAGCACCCTGTCGATGTCCGAATCAGACATCTTGGATGATCTCGAGGATACCGATCGGGCCCGAACCGATTTCTCCATCGGCTCCGAAGGGCTCAGGGACCGGCTCCAAAAAGACTCAACAATTATCGGCTCCGAGGAAGGTTTCAAGGAAATTTCCCTCGGTGCCGATAAGGACTTCGGCTCCGAGGGGGAAGAGTCTGAGCCGATAACCCTTATCGGCTCCAATATCAGTGGAGCCGATGATGGTGACCCGCCTCTCGATGCCCCAGACCTCGGCTCCGAAACCAGAGGGGTCGAGGCTGGAGGCATCGAGGCAGACCGTTCCGACCTCAGCTCCGAAGTCCGTGGAGCCGATGGAGAAGTCTGCTTAGTTTTCTCAGCGGTCGGTTCCGACTGACTGGTCGGAGCAGACGCTTTCCTCTTTTTAGAAGGAGACGGAGAGGAAGATAAAGCCTCCTCAAAGGAAGGCTTGATTAATCCCTTGAGGATTAATTTGTTTTTCCTCTCCTGGAGGACTCTCAAAGAGAACGCGTGGCACACACTACACGACTCTTGCAAATGCTTAGCACCTAAGCAATAGACGCACGAGGCGTGGTCGTCCGTTATGGACATTTTAAAACCACACCTCGTGCATTTCTTAAACCCGGAGGGTTTGTGTTCTTTCGACATAATGCCTAGCCAAAGAACCAATAAAAGTGAACACTATAACAGTAAACTTCAGTTAAGACAATCCAATACAACTTTAACAAAAATTTTTTTTTTTTTTTTTTTTTTACACTAACAGTTAACTGACCAAAAGAGTAAAGATAGAGAGAGGGAGTCAAGACCCTCTAACTTAAACGGGTACTTGACCCAAGAAATTACAGAAAAGTACAGTTTTGTACCTACCATAAATGTAGATGTCCGATAGGCATGCATCTGCAGTCCTTACAAATGGGTTGTCCTGTCGTCAGGCAGCCCTTCGGTCGGCCGGATTCCAAAGTCTGGGTCTGGCCTCGGCTGGTGTCGCACTTCACCCGACGTCATAGCGGCAGTTCTTCGGGTATGAAGGCATCAGCCGACGCCATTTTCCTCAGTGTTTCTTGCCCCAGATGCCAGGTGCCCTCTAGAAAGGCTAAATTTGGATAAATGCAAATGGTTCCAAATAGTAGAGAGCAAACAAAAAATAAGCATGTATGTACATATATACAAACAAATACACCATAATAGATTCCCCCAGCTAGCTAAAAGATGGGCAAATACCCTAGGAGTACCACAGAGGGGAAGGAGGGTGGGTAATCCTGACTGCAGATGCATGCCTATCGGACATCTACATTTATGGTAGGTACAAAACTGTACTATGTCCTTCAAGGATGCATCTGCAGTCCTTACAAATGGGTAGAATACCATAGCCAAACTGGGGGAGGAGGAGAAATAGATTATGGTGTAGTTAAGATTCCTTGCAAAACAGCAGTGGCAAAACCTGCTCGGGATCTGGAGTATAAAGGTAAATTATAATGCTTGGCAAATGTATGCACGGAGCTCCAAGTAGCAGCCTCTAAAATGTCTTTGGTAGCCACTCCTCGTAAAAAAGCTGTGGTAGTGGCTGTAGCCCTTGTAGAGTGAGGCCTGATGTTTTCTGGAGTTTTCTTTCCATGGTAGGAGTAACAAAATCTAATGCAATTTCCTATCCACTTAGAGATTGTCTGTTTTGGAATTGCTTTTCCTTCCATTCCTGTTGCATATGCTACCAGTAGCTGGTCAGTTTTTCTATTGCTCTTGGTCCTGTCCAGGTAGTAACGTAATAGTCTATGTACATCCAAGGTATGCAGCAGTCTTTCTCCCCTGTTTTGTGGATTGGGGAAGAATGTAGGTAGGTGGATAGCTTGATTTAAAGATACCCTGGAGACCACCTTTGGCATAAAAGTAGGATTAGTTCTCATGGACACTATGTCTTGATGGAAGATCAGGAAGGGCTGTACTGCTATTAATGCCTGTAGCTCAGATACCCTTCTTGCTGAAGTGATTGCAAGCAGGAAAGCAGTTTTCCATGATAAGTACTGTAATTCTGCTGTTGCTGCTGGCTCGAAAGGAGGGAGTGTCAACTTTTCTAGCACAAAGTTCAAGTCCCATGCTGGCAATGGCGGCTTCCAGGGTGGCTTTACATTTTTAATCCCTCTCAGAAACTGCCTGAGCAGAGGATGCGAGAATACTGGAGGATCCAAGTTGTATTCTGCTGAAATAGCTGATGCATGAATCTTAATGGAAGAATAGGACAGGCCGTTGTGAAAGAGCTCTGCCAAGTATTCCAGGATGTTAGCTATGTTTCCCAGTGACACATTCTCTCCTTTTGCAGTACTCCAAATGAGATATCTTTTTCATTTTGCTGAATAATTTTTTCTTGTTGAGGGTCTGCGAGCCTCCAAGATAATGTCTTTAACCCTTTGAGATAAAGCTGGGTTATTTGGTCTTATGCAATGTTCCAGGCAGTCAGCTGCAGTGTTTTCAGGTTTGGATGCAGGGTTTTGAAGTTGTTCTGTGTTAACAGCAAGGGAACTAAGGGCAGAGGCCATATTTGTTCCCGAGACATACTCCTCAGTAATGGGTACCAATGTAGCCTTGGCCAGTCTGGAGCTATCAGGATGATCCTTGGACGGTCCTCTTTGATCTTCAGTAGCACCTTGTGCATCAAAGGAAGAGGTGGGAATGCATATGCTGTCAGGTTTGTCCAACTGAAAGATAGGGAGTCCACTTTCCAAGCAAGTGGGTGGTACATCCTTGTGCAGAATTTTTTCAGTTGGTGATTGCGTGGGGATGCAAATAAGTCTATTTCTGGCAGTCCCCATTTCTCTGTAATGGTTTTGAAGATATCCGGATGCAGCATCCATTCGTGGGTATCCGTGGTGGTTCTGCTTAGGATATCTGCTAGTATATTTTCTTTTCCTGGCACAAAAATTGCTTGTAGCTGAATGTTGAAGCTCAGTGCCACATTCCAGAGGTCCATTGCCATCCGGCATAGAGGGTATGAATGTGTGCCTCCCTGTTTGTTGATGTACCACATAACTGTGGTGTTGTCCGTCCTTATCAGCAGTTGACCCTGTTGAAGAAATGGTCTGAATGCTTGAATTGCCAGTTTTACTGCCAGCATTTCCTTTTGATTTATGTGTAGGTGCAGCTGGTCTTGAGTCCATAAGCCTTGTATGCACTTGTCCAGCATGTGTGCCCCCCAACCGAGGTCTGAGGCGTCTGTTGTGATGGTCTGGCTTGGTTGAGTGCTGTGGAAGGGAAGTCCCTTGTTTGATTGACAGGCCTGGGCCCACCATTGGAATTCTTGTTGCAGGCATGGAATTATTGGAATTTGGGTTTCTAGGCTGTGGTTGTGCTGAGACCATAAATTCCTTAGGTACCACTGTAACTTTCTCATATGTAGTCTGGCATGTGGAATTAATATTATGCAGGATGCCATGTAACCGAGAGCTTGCAGGACATTTCTTGCTGTTAGCTGGTTCTGCTTTGTTAATGCCATGAAGTAGAAAGGGAGTTGCTCCTGTTTTTCTACTGTTAGGAATGCCATTTGTTTTGTTGTGTCCAAATCTGCACCCAAGAAGGTAATCCTTTGGGATGGTATCAGCCTTGACTTTTTTATATTGACTGTGTATCCCAGGGCTTGTAGTAGATGAATGACCCTTTCCAAATCTTTTGTTAATTTGTTTTTGTTGTCCGCTTGTAACAGGCAGTCGTCCAGGTATGGGTAAATTTGAATTCCCTGAAGCCTGCAATGAGCAATTACTGATGCCAGGCATTTTGTGAATACTCTGGGCGCAGTAGATAAGCCAAAGGGCAATGCTGAGAATTGATAATGCTCTGATCCTGCAAGAAATCTGAGGTATCTTCTGCAATTTGGTCGTATGGGGACGTGCAGATATGCCTCCTTGAGATCTAGAGTTACCAGCCAAGACTCCTTGCCCAGCATGGGAAGAAGCTGCTGTAGGGTCAGCATTTTGAATTTTGGAACAATGAGGTATGTGTTTAAAGCGGACAGGTCGAGAATAGGTCTCCATTGGTTTTCTTTTCTTGGTACCAGGAAGAGTCTGGAGTAAAATCCTTGCCCTTGTTCCACAGATGGCACCCTTTCTACAGCTCTCATCCTTAGTAAGTGAGTTATTTGTTGTAGAGCTTCTGTCTTCTGATTTGGAGGTAGGTTTGGCATTCCTCTCTTCCTTGGTAGAGTATGGAAGTGAAACCTGTAACCTTGGTCTATTGTCTGTAAAATCCATTTGTCTCCTGTGATGTAATGCCAGTTTACTGAAAATAAGGCTAGCTTCCCGCCTAAGGGTGCTTCTAGTTGTTCCCTGGTAGGCGGTGCCAGAGCCAAGTCACTGTGATTGTCCTGTGGAAGTGGTGGCGCTGGATCTGTGGCTGTACTTCGCTGGTTGTTAGCCTGCCACTGACGTCCCCTGTAGGCACCTCTGGATTGACCCCTGCCTCTTGAGCGCCTATTTCTGCCTCTCGGAGCTCTGGAGGTGTCTGGAAAGGACCAATTCTTGGAAGGCCAGTTCCTGCTAAACCTTGGAGGCTGGACCTGCAAGAAATCCTTGACAGTCTGGACAGATTTTGCTTTCTCTTCCACCTTCTTCAGCACTTGCTGTGCAGGGGAGCCAAACAAATTGAGCTTATCCATGGGAGCATCTAGGAGCTTTGATTTAACATGGTCTGGTAAGGACTGCTCTTTTAACCATGCATGTCTTCTGATCACTGTGCCAGTCATGGCTGATCTAAAGGAAGCCTCCAGTGCATCATAGCCGCATTTTAAAGAATGATTACTGACCTGCTGAATGTTATGTACCATTTCCTGAACAGATTTTTTGTCTAATGGTTCTGGACAGATTTTGCTTTCTCTTCCACCTTCTTCAGCACTTGCTGTGCAGGGGAGCCAAACAAATTGAGCTTATCCATGGGAGCATCTAGGAGCTTTGATTTAACATGGTCTGGTAAGGACTGCTCTTTTAACCATGCATGTCTTCTGATCACTGTGCCAGTCATGGCTGATCTAAAGGAAGCCTCCAGTGCATCATAGCCGCATTTTAAAGAATGATTACTGACCTGCTGAATGTTATGTACCATTTCCTGAACAGATTTTTTGTCTAATGGTTCATCAGAGGACAGATTTTTAGTTAACTGATCTAACATAAATTCCTGATACTGAATCATGTGGAATTGACAGTTCAAGGCTCTAGCTGAAAGAGTAGCAGAAGTGTAAACTTTTTTACCCCACCTCTCTAAGGCCCTAGATTCCCTTTCAGTGGGGAGGGGGTTTTTGGCAGAGGTAGCTGCTACAGCCTTGGGTCCCTGGGAGATAGTTTCGGGATCTGCAAGAGGGGTCTTATACAACTGATAATGTGTGTCCGGAACCCTGTAGTATCTATCGGGCTTAGCAGGGGCCGGAGGAAGAGAATCAGGAGCAGTACAAGCATCATTAAATGCATCATCCACAACAGTAAGTACTGGAGGAATGGCTAAAGGCCTATGCTGTGGCAAATGCAGAAAGGTTCTAAGCCTTTTCCTAGAGTCTGAAAAATCCTGGCCCTGCCATTGAAATTGTTCCCTCATAGCATGCAAGGTTTCCCCAAAGGAAAATTCCTCAGGCGGAGAGGCAGAAGGAATGGACTCTTCTGCATCAGAGTCCTCATAAGGAGAAAAAGGGCCCTCTGGAGGGTTAGAATTATCTGATTCATCAGAGGAGTTATCTGTAGAAACTGGCTCAGGGGGCTCTGCTCTAGGCCTCTTCTCTGGAGGTGGGTGAGAGGCCCTGTCTGGGTGAGGTTGGGATCCCCGGATCAAAGAAATGAGATCCTCTGCAAGACTAAGCATTTGTGAACTAGAGCTAGGCCTGTGTGAGGGGGTCTTAGCAGGCACAGTTTTGGTAGATTTTGCTGCTTTAGCCCTGGCAAGGCCTTAATCGACATAGATGCAGGTGGCCTAGCAGCTCCACGTGCAGGGGTAGAAATATCCAAGAGGATAGTATCAGATAAATCCTGTGAACCTGCAAGAGCGGTTGGTATTTCAGAAGCCGATTCCACCATGTTGGATGAGGCCTCGGTAGGAGGAACGCTTTCAGCCGAAGGAAGAACCGTGGACTCGGTTTCAGCCGAAACCGAGACACTTGTGGTTGGCTTAACCGCGGTTTCGGCCGAAACCACGGACCGCGAGTGTCGGTCCTTTTCCTTGCGTTTTTTAGAAATTTGCATAGTCGGAGTATCCGACGGCATAATGTAAGCAAAATCGGAGCCGAAAAACTCCTCAGCAAATTCCGACCGGCGTCTAAGTGTCCGCCGGTTGAAAGAAGCACAGGCTAGACAAGCTGCTACGTCGTGGTCTGGGCCTAAGCAAGGTAAGCAGTAAGAGTGGAAATCTTTATGAGGTATTTGTTTCCCACAAGTTAAACAGTTATTCACTTTTTCTGACATCGGCTGAGGCAAGAAAGAGTCCCCAACGGGGTACTTAGCTTTTAGAAGTCTTCGGTACTTGTAGTAGTAATCTCTGGTTCTGACCGACCGGCACTTGCGAACAGCTTCTGCTTCGGGTGCCACGCGGCAAGAAAGACTGAGGAAAATGGCGTCGGCTGATGCCTTTATACCCGAAGAACTGCCGCTATGATGTCGGGTGAAGTGCGACACCAGCCGAGGCCAGACCCAGACTTTGGAATCCGGCCGACCGAAGGGCTGCCTGACGACAGGACAACCCATTTGTAAGGACTGCAGATGCATCCTTGAAGGACATCAGTAATGTAACAGTAATATAACAGGGGAAGGCCCCTCTAACTGAAACGGGAAACCTTCCCTGACTAAAAATTTTTTGAATTCAGTCACACAACTACACCAAACACACTAATATATCAACAATAGCTGTTAAATCAGCTTTTGGGTTTAAAGAAAGGAAATTTGTGAAAGGAAATAAGCCTAAAAACTAGTACTTAGCCCAGCCAATGTTGAGACCACGTCTATGCTTGATAGCGGAAAACGAGATCTGGGGGATTAGTGGTGGTGCATCCTGGGATAAAGATATCTCAGCCAATTAGAGGCCTCGCTCTATAGCATAAGCGTGCCGAGTCAGAGCCGAGGGATCGGCTCCGAACCCATCAGTCAGAATGTAGGCGAGATAGGATCACATAACATCCACAACATAAAGAATCGTTAGTGACAAGAGTGGCAGAATTCAATACATCATGCATGTCCTTACTCTCCATCAGGGAAGGAACACCAGCAATTTTAGCCTTAATAGCCTCCAAAGTATGCTGCTGATATGTAAGCATATCAAAAAGACAATTAACAGACCTAATAGCCAGGGTGGAAGAAGTATAAACCTTTTTACCCCATCTATCCAAGGCCCTAAATTCCCTGTTAGAAGGAACAAGATTTTTAGCAACTGTGGCTTTAACACCCTTAGGGCCCTGAGAAATAATGTCTGGATCAGCAGTAGGATTCTTGAAAAGGAAGGGATGAGAATCAGGAACTCTATAATACCCGTCAGGCTTTCTGAGAGCAGGAGGAACAGAATTAGGAGTCCAAGAATTCTCCATGAAAACATCAACAACTTCCAAAACCAGAGGGATAGCCAAAGCCGTATGCTGTGGCAAATTCAAGAATTCCCTAACCCGTTTCTTAGACTGAGGTTAGTCCTGACTTTCCCATTTGAAATGCTCCCTAAGAGTATTCAGAGTATTTACAAAAGAAAAATCTTCTGGAGGGGAGGCAGAAGGGATGGAGTCTTCTGCATCAGAATCCTCAAAACCAGAAAAAAGTGGAGTTTTTCCCTCTTCATCAGTAGAGTTGCTGGAAACCTCAGAGTCTGAGGCAGAGAAAGCTTCTGGGGACAATTCTGTAATTCTTTTAGGAGGAGGTGGCTGACAGCCCTTGATAAAAGTCAAGAGATCACTAGGCATTTTAACCATCTGAGCCTGAGGCATTTGAGGGGAGGCTGATGCCTGCTTACGAGTAGATTTTCGGCTGGATGGCCTGCTAGAAAGCCGGAGGGACTTGGGAGGCCTAGCCACCGCAGAAGTCTGAATCAAGGCCTTCAGTCTGGATCTGGTCTCCGGGCAGAGAAGAGAGGCCTCAGAATCCAGCACCTGCTTAGTGGCTCCGGATCCATCAGAGGCGGCAACTGGCAGGGGGTCAGAAGTGGAAGCCTGCAGTATGGAGGACTCAGAAAAGGTCTCCGCAGATGCCTGCTGCTGAACATCCGTGGACTGCAGGGGCAAAGAAAGCGCCTCACTGACTACCACTGGATTGACAACCAACATAACAGGGACGTCAGTGGCTAATTTGACCCTAAGCCTGTTGCGGTCCTTGTGCTTCTTAGGAACATCTGAAGTCGGGACACCAGAAGATGCCATACCGATGAACTTAGGCCAAACACCGAAATGCTTGAACAAGATCCTAGCTCTATGGTGTATGGTACGTGGGTTGAAAGAAGCACAGAGAAAACAATTAGGGACATTGTGCTCAAGGCCCAAACAAGTAATACAATAGGAGTGAAAATCACAGTGCGGAATCTGTTTTCCACAGGCAAGACAGTTATTAACTTTTTTTGACATTCGTTAAAGCAAGAAAAGAAGGTCCCCCAACAGGGTACTTTTCTGAGGAGGTCTTCAACTTAGCAGTCGGAATACAAAAGGAAGGGACCCGGCCAACCGGTACTCGTGCAAAATGCTTCTGGCTCTGCGGAAAGAAAGACTAAGGAAATGGCGTTGGCTGCCTTCTTTTGTACCTGACGTCCTTTCTAAACCGAAGGCAGCCGATGTCATATGCCAAGGACTTTGGTATTCTGGCTGACTGTGGGCTACTGGAAGCCAGATAACCCATTTTTGTAAGGACTGAAACACGATGAACATCTGCACTTGATGTGTCTGAAAAGTAGATTCTGCATTTGTTGCTTTGTTTCGACAGTTTGACGGTCCACCAAAACTTTGTTCAAGGACTGAAGTACACCTTCCTTCCCCATCTATCCATAGCCCTACTATGTCTGTAGGTAGAGCATGCTGGGTAGAAGGTAGATGGTCCATGTGAAAAAGACACTACAGTGGGGTCAGACAAAGGATTCTTGTACAAGTATGTCAGGTCATCAGTTACCTTGCAAAACCTGTCTGGTCTTACTGGAGCTTGTGGTTAAGAGCCAGGTGCTGAACAGGTGGACCGGAAGGTGTCCTGGAATGCCTCACTTACAGGCAGGACTGAGGAAGGGGCAGAAGTGCAAACTTCCAAGAGACTACAGTACCTCTTCTGTATATCAGTAATTTGAGTAGACTGCCATTCAAAATGTTTCATCAAATTTTGGATTGTTTCGCCAAAGGAAGCTTCATTAGGGGAGTCTGAAGATAAGGAATCCACGTCATCACAAGAGATTTGTCCAGGTGAGTGACAGTAGTCTAGAAGAGTGGTCTGAATCATAATCATGTTCTTTCTCAGAAGATGCGATAACAGATTTTTGAGATGTAGGAGACCCAAAGGAAGGAGGTCATGGAGCCATGATGGCTTTAAACAAGTCCAGGGAGAAATCAATGCACTCCTTTTCCCTAGCTGCTGTGGAGAAAGCTACATGTTTACTCTCTTTTTTTTTCTTTTTCTTTTACAGTGTAATGCCTACATGGATGAGACACAGAGGTTCAGAAACATGCCTTCAGTACCTGGGATCTCTTCCCTAACTAATATTTGAGGGAAGTTGTAACAACCCTTGAAAATCATGAGTTGCCGTTCATCAAAAGTATCCGCAGTCTAAGAGGCCTCAGAAGCCATACTGGCTTCCAACAGGGTTATGGTAATGGGCAACTGAGAGGTAAGCCTGATATGTGGGCTCTGTAACCTCAGCAGGTACTTCTGAATCCAAAACATTAGACTGTGTAATCTGCTCTGGGCCTCTTGTGCTTTTCCTTTTGAAGTAGAGGGATGTCTGGTGATGCGGATTCTGCCATCTTGTATTGGGCCAGGTGTTTCAGATGCTGAGTTTCCGGAAAGGTGTTGAGAGAGGAAAGCCTTGACCTAAGGGCTTTGGGAAAGAATGACTGACAAATGGAACAGGACTTGTGATTGTGTTCCTGGCCTAGACAGGAAAGGAACTTAGTATTCAAGTCCTCTAAGGAATCTGCCTACTGCACTTGGACTTGCCCTTCCTAGTGACAGCTAACAATTTGAACAAAAATACTGTAACCAAAAAAGACAAAGGCACATACCCAAATGCGGCACTTATCTGAGAAAATAATCACTCAAAGCAAAAGTACTAATGACTAAATGGCAATCAGTTTGCCAAATGCAAGACCTGCATCTGAGTTGGTGTCAAGACAGTCTGAGGTGCATACTCATATGTACATCTGTATGCCTCTATGCTTATGAGCAGAGGTCATGCAGATACACCACCTTGGGAAGGTAAAGCTTTGGTTCCCTGGCTGGATGTCAGTGGTGACAGCCCCATATGTCAGGAATAATGCAACAGTGATTTCAGTCAGAACATCATATCCATTACCTATGCTTACTTCCATGGAAATGTTGAACAGAATTTCTTGAACAGGCACTTGTGAGAAAAGGTTGAAATGTTCAGTGCTGGGATCTCCAGACAATGGCAGAGACCTGAAGATTCCCCAGGCTGAATCTTCATTCATAACAGCTACAGAATGATCTGCTCAGGTAGCCTCCTAGGGTATTCTGCTGTTCTGAGAAGAGAGAATCCTGGAGGATGCGATAATGCTGGAGATTAGTCTCTGAAGTTAATACCACCAGGCTGTATAACTGGCAAGTGTGACTAATCCCTTGCTTACTGTGCTGTTGGCTGTGATCACTGTGAGAATTCAAGACACCTGCCACTATTAGAGACCTGGAGGGTACAGATAAATGCCAGCATTTCCCTTCACTATCATATGACAGCTTTTGGTTTTGTGAGTCCAGTCCTCCTGGACTTAAACATCCAGTCTGGCTATCCCCAAGCATTGTCAGACGAATGTGCTGCAAGCTTCTGACTGCTCTATGAAAAGGTAAAGGGCATTCTCTGATTCAGACTTACCGGCTGTTCCAATCAATTGAACTCCCTGCAAACAAAATAAATAAAAGACCAGGGATAGGCATGACTTCTGGCAGCTTGGAAAGGCAGATGGTTACATTGAGTTTTCTCTAGCTCCTTCTGGTACAGAGCCTAAATGCAACAGTCATCCAGGAATGGTTTTGAAGTTTGAAATGTACAAAAACTGAAGGTATGCCTGTAAATCACCTAAACAAATAGTGGAAAGCCCAAACAAGAAGGTGAACTAGAAGTAGTGAGATCCCGCCAGAAACCACAGAAATGTCCTATGGCCTTGGTAAATGGCTTCTAGCATTAGTAAAGGCAAAAGTGACTGAATAAGCAACTTGAAATTTTTTACCATTAAGAGTTGTTCAGAATACACATGTTCATAGTGTTTTTTTAAAAAGATCTTTTCTTTGGACAAAGATCACTGTGGAGTAAAACCCTGTTCCTTCTTCTGGTAAGCTCCCCTTCTAAAACTGTGCAGGCGAACAACCGATTGAGCACTGGTCCTACTAGAGCTATAATATGCTGGGGTCTTAAAGAAAGTTGGCATATTGCTGAATTCAGTTTTTATTTATTTAATTTATTTAACATTTGTTTACCAGGAAAGTCCAACTTGGAATTATGCCAATTTTCAGTGGAGGCCTGGGGAGAAACGCTTCAGACACATGTCTTTGCAACATGGGAGGAAACCGGAGTACCTGGAAAAAAACCCGACGAACGCAGGGAGGACATGCAGACTCTACACAGAAGGCACTCCAGCCGAGAATCAAACTGGAGAACCTCTTGCTGTGAGGCGACAACACTACCACTGCATTGTATTTTGTAACCTAGTGTAGTCAACTCCCTTACCCATGTATCTGTGAGCAGGATCAAACACTGACTTTTTGTAGAAAGAATGAATTCATCCTATTAAATTTAGAAAGAAGGGATGACAGGAGTAAGTGGATAACACTGTGTTGGAGTAGGAACTGTCCTTTCTAAATGATTGTTACCACAAGCTCTACAGTGCTGGCTACCATAACTTATTTCCCTTCTCCAATTACACTACTCAAACTTTTTTTTTTTCATATATGCATTGAAATATCCACATACAGTAGTAAATACACAAATCAGCTCACAGTGTTACACTACACTAGAATCCACAACTCTAAACCTTTATTTGCTTGAAATGTTTGGGCCTAGCTTGTTCTCTTTAAAAGTAGTAAAGGCCTATTTGCCTTTGGGGAACTGTCAGATGTACTTCAGGATAGCAAATAAAAGTACAGCTGTACAAGTAAAACATACCAGAACAGCAGATGTTCGAATGATAATGGTTGCAGTAGCCTTATCTATGTGCATTACATCCTGCCAAGGATAACAGATGGACAGCTTCCAAAGCTTCAGGGCTCCTTCCATCTGCCCAAACTGTCAGGCAGCTTGAGCTGAACTGACCAAGACAATTTTGGGTCCAAAGCCCTGCAGAGCTTTCCTGACAGCAGACAGACAAAAGCTGAACCTTGAAAGGACAATGTAAGGAAATAATGCTCATGCCCTGGCATAAAAAGACACCAAAAACTGAAGGGGGGGGGGGTGGAAGGAGGGAGTGGGTACTAGTCATTCGAACATCTACTGTTATGGTAAGTTTTACTTACACAAGTGTACTATTATCATACTGATCAATGTTGAGAAGCCTTAGCTACATGGGTAGATTACCTTAGCTATCTACATTTGGGTGGTGGAAAGAGAAGAGTCTAAGACCCCTGGAGAATGGTTCGAGCAAAGCTTGACCGGGACCTAGAGAAAGAATCAAACTTACAGTGCTTTGTAAATGCATGTACAGAAGATCAGGTAGCAGCCTCTTGAATCCATTTTCCAAAAAGCCATAGATAAAGCCATGACCCTGGTAGAGTGGGGATTAACCAAGCCTAGGGCAGTTTTGCTATGGTGAGTATAAACAGGTAATACTCTCAGATAACCATTTGGAAATAGCATGTTTTGACGCAGGTTGTCCCTTCTTACCTTCACAAGAAATGAAATGATCCAAAGATTGGAAAGATTAAGTTTTGCCATGATGGTACTAGAGTTGTCTGTGGACATCAAAGGTATGGAGTATCCATTCTCTCTTTTTTTTATGTTGAGGAAAGAAAATGGAGAGACAGTTTGGCTTAAAGTAAACTTGGATACCCCTTTAGACATGAGAAGGATTCGTTTTCAGGAAACACTGTCCCTATGGAAAACGACAGCCAACTTCCATAACAGCGTGCAACTCCGATATCATTCTTGCAGAGCTCAGAGCAATCAGCAAAACTGCTGTCCATATTAAGAACCTCAAGTCATCCAGATTAACTGGTTCATATGGAGCAACTGTTAAATTTCCCCAACACAAAATTGAAATCTTAAAGAGGAACCACAGGTTTTCTTGGAACCTCTTATGCAAAACCCCTTTATGAACATTCTGATGAGACTGCACAGAAAAAGGAGGATCCATGGGAAGATATGTTGAAATGGCAGATAAAACTAAAATACA
Source organism: Protopterus annectens (assembly GCF_019279795.1). NCBI lineage: Eukaryota > Metazoa > Chordata > Ceratodontiformes > Protopteridae > Protopterus > Protopterus annectens. The sequence continues at coordinate 403,914,245 of NC_056750.1, read as the reverse complement.
AGAATAAGAAAGGCCACAGGATAGTAACTCTTGCAAATACTGAAGAACCAGAAAGAAACTAGCCCTGAATTAGTGATGGCTATGGTGTTGACACCAACTAGAAAACCTTTTCTATTTGTTAAAATATGACTTTCTAGTAGTAGGCTTTCTTTCCTCCATTAGTACCTGCTGCACGTCCTGGTAAACAGGTGCATAAAAGGAATTAAGACCCTATCAAAAGCAGCAGACTGATGATGGGGTGTATCAAACAACCCTGTTCTTATGCGAGTACATCCAGTCTGTGAGGAAGCCTGTGGTAACTGACCTTGGCTATTTCAAAAAGACGGTAGAAAGTACAGTTGTCTTCAGTTACCATAAATGTAGATGTTAGAGTGTCTTCAATGTTGCAGTCATCAAATTTGGGTTATCCCTGCCAGGGTAGCCTTCAGTCGGCCAGAATACCAGAGGCTTAGTATTTCTGCGTCGGTTGCTGTCGCTTCAGTACTGACGTCAGGTCTTCAGTAGTAGAAAGTAAGGCAGCCAACACCATTACATCAGTTTTTCTTGCCCTAACTGTAAGGAGCCCCCAAGTGGGAGCCAGAATATGGTGGAAGAACCCCACCAGTAGAGAGTAAACACCAAAAAGTTCCTTGTAATAACAGAAATGGGGATGGAGAGAGAGAAACCAAAACTGCAACAGTGAATATACTTGAACATCTACATTTATGGTAGGTGTACACACAGCTGTTCTATGTTCTTTGCGTTTCACTGTTGCAGTCATCACATTTGGATTGATTTCCAAAGCTGAGGAAAAGTGTGGAGGCAGTCAAGAAATAGGGCTGGCTAGGATGAGGGCTAGCTAGGATACCCTGCAAGACTGCAGTGGCAAATCCTGCCCTGGATTTGGAGAAGATAGGCAGGTGGTAATGCTTGGTGAAGGTATGAACAGATGTCCATGTTGCAGCCTCCAGGATGTCCCTGGTGAGGACTCCTCTGAAGAAAGCTGTAGAGGTGGAGGTTGCTCTGGTAGGGCGAGTTCTGACCCCCTTAGTGGGAGGTTTCCCATGCTGCTTGTAGCAGAAAAGGATGCAGTGTGCTATCCATTTGGAAATGGTTTGTTAGGATATGGCTTTGCCCCCTCTGCTCCTGCAGCAAAAGCTGACTAACAACTAATCAGTCTTTCTGAATGATTTAGTCCTGTTTAGATTAAATCTGAGGTGTCTGTGCACATCTAAAGAGTGCAGTATTCTTTCCCCCTTATTTTGTGCTTAGGAAAAAGGTGGTCAAATGAATGGATTGGTTAAAAGCCACACTGGACAACACATTTGGCATGAAGGATGGGTTAGTCCTGAGGGAGACCCTGTCAGCATGGAAAATGATGGACTCTACAGCCATTAGTGCTTGTAGCTCGGATACTCTTCTTGCTGAAGTGATGGTCAGAAGCAAGGCTGTCTTCCATGAGAGAAACTTTAATTCTGCTGAAGCTGCTGGTTCAAAGGGGGGCAGGTTGAGTTTCTCTAACACAAAGTTTAGGTCCCAAGCTAGGGTAGGTGCTCTTCTGGGTGGCCTCAAGTTGCTAGCCCCTCTGAGGAACTGTTTGATGAGAGGGTGTGAGAAAATTGGTTGCTCAGTGCTAAAATGAGCAAAGACAGCAGATACATGAATTTTAATAGAGGAAACGGATAGACAACTGTGTAACAGGTGAGCTAGGTAATTCAGGATGAGAGGTAGGGAGGGCTGTGCTGTATTGGCTCCCTTAGCCTGGATCCAGGTGCAAAACCTTTTCCATTTGTCAGCATAAGACTTTCTAGTGCTAGGTCATCTGGCCTCACGTATAACATCTAGAACCTATTTACTGAGATTGGCAGCTTGTACAGTGGTCAGGGAATAAGCCAGGCTGCCAAATTGAGGGTCTGCAATTGGGGATACATGAATTCTCCTTCCCTTTGGGTCAGGAGTGTTGGGATCTGAGGGAGATCCCATGGTGGCAGAGGGGACAGGCGGCGCAGCAGTGGGAACCAGTGCTGGTGTGGCCAGTCTGGGGCAATCAGGATTGCCCTTGGTTTTTCCTCCTTTATTTTGAGCAGTAATGAGAGGTAGTGGGGGAAATGCATAGACTGAGAGGTTGATCCAGTGGAAAGATACAGCATTCAGTTTCCAGGCCCTGCAGTGAGGCTCCCTAGTGCAGAACTTGCTGAGCTGATGGTTTGAGTAGGAAGCAAAGGGGTCTACCTTTGGGGTGCCTCATTTCTAAGTTATAAGGGTGAAGTTTCTTTGGTTTAGCTGCCACTCGTGACAGTCCACAAGATTTCTGCTTCAGTTGTCTGCCAGAGAGTTTAGAGAGCCTGGCAGGAATTGTGCTAACAGGTGTAGTTGTATGACTGAGGCTGTGTGCCAAATGGTCATGGCGAGCCTGCATAGCAGGTAGGAGTGAGTCCCTCCCTGCTTGTTGATATACCACATCACTGTGGTGTTGTCTGTTTTGATCAGAAGAGCCCCTGGGGAGAGAAGAGGTCTGACAACTGTGAATGCGTGCTGGACAGCTAACATCTCTTTGGTTGATGTGCAGATGTATTTGATGCGGGCTCCACTGGCCCTGTATGCACCTGACATTCAGGTGAGCACCCCAGGCATAGTCTGATGCATCTGTGGTGAGGATGTGGGTGGCGTGGGGTGGTGAGAAGGGTAGTCTCTTGTTGTGGTAGCATGCTGCTGCCCACCAAAGGAAATCGTTCCTTAGACAAGGTATCACTGGTATGAGAGTTTCCAGGTCTTGAGTGTTGACACCAAAGGCTTTTTAGGTACCATTGATGTTTCTCATATGCAGTCTGGCATACGGAATGAGTAGAATGCAAGATGCCATGAACCCCAGAGCTTGCAGGCTTTTCCTTGCAGACAACTGAGGTCTGGTGGCTAGCTGAGAGAAATAGGCTGTCAGGTAAGTTTGCTTTTCTGGTGTAAGGAATGCCATCTGGGATACTGTGTCCAGGCTTGCTCCCAGGAATATAATTTTTTGGTAGGTACTAGTTTGGAGTTCTTTTCATTGATAGTGTACCCTAGGGAGGTCAGTAATCCTTTACAAAGTCCAGGTGCTTGAGCAGCTTTTCTCGACTGTCTGCCTGAATTAGGCAGTCATTTACGTATGGATAAATTTGAATATTTCTTTGCCTGCAAAAAGCAAAGGTGGGAGCCAGGCATTTTGTGAAAACTCTGGGAGCAGTAGATAAGCCAAATGGAAGAGCAGAGAACTGAAACATAGATATTTTCTGCATGATTCCCTGATTGGGATGTGTAGGTAGGCCTCTTTTAGGTCTAGGGTGGCTAGTCAGTCATCCTTAGAGAGCATAGGTAGTAGTTGCTGAAGAGTGAGCATTTTGAATTTTGGTATCACCAGGAAGGTGTTCAGAATGGATAAATCTAGGATGGGGTGCCAGGTGCCCTCTTTTCTGGGCACCAGGAAGAGCCTGGTGTAGAAACCTTGGCCTATCTGTTCTGCAGGAATGTGTTCTATTGCTCTCATGGAGAGCAGGGAAAGGACTTTCTTTTTGGCATCAGCCCACTGGTTTGGAGGTAGAGGTGGGAACCCTTTAGGGGTTGGTAGAATTTGGAAAGAAAATTTATATCCCTGGGACACTATGTTGAGGACCCAGCGGTCGTTGGTAATAGTGGCCCAGGTGCTTGCATGGAAGGAGAGTTTTCCTCCCAGGGGCAAGTGCAGGTGGGCAGAGGGAGGGGGTGGAAGTGGAGAGTCATTGTTAGTTCTTACCATGAGGGGGTGGCTTTACTCTCCCTGGTTTAGAAGTGGAGGTACTTCATTGCTTTGATCTCTGCATTCCCTGTGACTGTTGTCTGGGGGGGTCTGCTTCCCCAGGGTCTGGGCTGAACTGACCTGGAGGGAGCAGGAAAGGACCAGTGTTTGGAGGGGCAATGCCTACTGAATATGGGTGGCTGGACCTGCAGAAAATCCTTAACTGTCTGCATAGATTTAGCTTTTTCTTCCAACTTTAAGACCTCCTCTACCCTGGTGCCAAAAAAGTTGTCTTTGTGCAAGGGTGCATCCAATAGTTTAGCATGTCTTCTAAGGACAGAACCGATGACTGCTGCCCTGCAAGATGCTTCTAGGGCATCAAAACCACACTGTAAGGTGTGTTTAGATACTTGACTTGCAGAATGCATTAAATCTTGCAACACTCTTTTCTGCACAAGCAGGACAAGTTGATATTTTTTGTTTGAGGAATTCCATGGTATGCTGCTGGAATTTTAGCATATGGAACTGACAATTTAGTGCTCTAACAGCAAGAGTAGCAGAGGTGCATACTTTTTTTACCCCATCTGTCTAAAGCTCGGGAATCCCTATCTGAGTGGGTGGGATTCTTAGCAGAAGTTGCTTTAATTCCTCTAGGCCCTTGGGAGATAACCTCAGGGTCAGCAGTACGACTTGTGATAATAAATTTGAGAGACTCAGCGACTCTGTAATACCTGTCAGGTTTCCAGGGAAGAGGAGAGAGGGTGTCAGGAGTTAAAGTAGATTCCATGAAAACACCTGCTACAACATCCACGACAAGAGGAATAGCCAGGGGTCTGTGCTGTGGAAGACCTAAAAATTCCCTGCGTCTCTTTTTAGACTGAGGGTAGTCCTGACATTCCCATTAGAAATGCTCCCTTAAAGTATGAAGGGTTTCCCCAAAGGAAAAATCTTCAGGTGGAGAGGCTGAAGGAATGGATTTCCTCTGCCTTAGAATACACATAAGCAGAGAGGGGTTTGCATGTCTTCATATTCAGAGGCATCGGAGTCATTGGACTCCTGTTCAGATAAGGCTACTGGGGACAAATCTCTTTCTTTTGGAAGGGGTAGCTTGGCTTCCCCTGATCAACATTAGAAGGTCTTCTGCCATTTTAAGCATTTGATACTGAGGCAAGGAAGCAGGTGCCTGAGATAGGGACATTGTTTCTTGGGTGTGGTTTGTACCCTGGGCCTTAGAAACTCTGTAGTTTTCGAAAGAACAGAAGATGCAAAAGAAGTCAGTTTGTGTCGAGAATCTGTAGTGTGAGGTACTTCTTCGGAAGCTGGTGCCTACTCAGTGGCTCCGGACCCATCCAAGGTAGAGACAACCAGAGGATTCTTAGTCGATGAAGAGTTTTGTGGCATTCCGGACTCCGAAAGGGTCTCAGTTGCGGCCTGCGAATCCAGAGAAGTGGGCATCAGTAGCTGCGAAAGTGCCTCACTGAGGACCGGTGAATTGACGACTGGCTTAACGCAAGCGCCGTCAGTAGGTTTGGACCTGTGCGGTCTGTCTCTGTCTTTATCCTTACGTTTTTTCGGAAGATCTGATGTCGGATGACTTACCGAAGCCATATCGGAAATAGAGGACTGACAACGAAAATATCTAGCTACAAAAAGGGCCCAACGATGTACAGTTCTGGCGTTGAACAAAGCGTAAAAGCAACATCGGGGGACGTCGTGGTCTGGGCCTAAGCAAGTGATGCAGTAAGAATGAAAATCTCGGTGTGGTATTGGTTTTCCACAGATGAAACAATTGTTAACTTTTTCTAACATCTGTTAGAGCAAGAAAAAAGGATCCCCAATGGGGTACTTGGCTTTAGAAGACTTCAACTTCAATTCGGGAAAATGAAACTCAGGTAGCAGCCGACCGGCACTCATGTGAACTGCTTCTGTATCAAGCTCCTCAGCAAGATAAGACTGATGTAATGGTGTTGGCTGCCTTACTTTATACTACTGACGACCTGACGTCAGTCCTGAAGCAACAGCAACCGACGCAGAAATACTAAGCCTCTGGTATTCGGTCCGACAGAGGGCTACCCTGGCAAGGATAATTCAAATGTGATGACTGCAACAGTGAAACATGAAGAACATCCATAGTTACCTGGCCTAGAAGGGAGTCACCACAATGAATATGCGGGATTCCTTCTAAATCTTCAGAAGTAACCTGGATACTAGTGGAAAGGGTGGAAAAGCAAACAGGAACATTTCTGTCCAAGGAAAAGGAAAAGAAAAAAAAAAGGCATCAGTCTTCCAGACCGTCCTGGAACTGAAACTTGACAGTTGATTACTTAGTGAAGAAGCAAAGAGGTCTACTTGAGGAACTCCCCACAGATGATCCCTATGATCTTGTTTCCATTCGCGAGGGTCCAACACTGTCTCTGCTCAGCTTGTCTACCACACAAGTTTTCTCTAACAGAATGTACGAGATGCCTGTAGAGTGAGACTGTGCAGTGAAGCTATATCCCAAGCTAATATGGCCAGTCTACAAAGGGGATAGGACCTGGTTCCCCCTTGCTTATTGATGTTCTACATGAATGTGGTACTGTCTCTCTAACTACTTGAAGAGGTCCCAGGGACCAAAGATGGTTCAGAAAGTTGAGTGCCTTGATCAGGGAAAGCATCTCCTTGATATTTATAGGCTTGCATCTGTCCTTGGTGTCCCACACACCTTGCACTTTTATCCCTCCTGAAACTATCCCCCATGTAAAGTCAGAAATGTCTGTGGTGATGGACTGCTTTGGAACAGGGAGATAAAAGGGGGAAACCTGGATTTAGAGACATCTGTTGTCTCCACCAAGTGACTTCCCTTCTAACAAACCCCAGCACTGGGATCTGAAAAAACAAGGGGTGATGGTGCTGGTACCAACGAGACTGCAGATACCACTGTATCATTCCAATGTGAAGTACAAAATCCTGAGGAAATCCCTTGCAGTGACCAAAGTATGACTGGAAAACTCTTGAAATATATGTAGATATGGATTTATTTTTTTCCTGTAGAAGAAAAGCTCTTTGAACTGTGGTATCCAACTGACATCCCAGAAACACAATCCTGTGAGGAGTCAAGAAAAACTTCTGAATATTTTCTTGGAATCACAGCTTGTGTTGAGATTTCTCACCCAAGACAGAGAGAGAGAGAGACTTCTGATGCTTTGAAAAAGACTCTGCACAGATAAGCAAGTCACCTTAATACGGGAAAATGTGGATGCCCTGTTGCCTTCTATGAGCTGTAACTGGAGCTAGACACTTTGCAAATACTCTTGGTATAGCGGATAATCCAAAGGGTAAGGCAGAGAGCTCAATGTGATCCAGCCTCAAAACCTTAAGAAATCTCTGAACTCTGGACTAATATGGGTGTGATAAGCATCTTTTAAGTACAGGATTACCAGGAAACTCGAAAGAAAAAGAACTGGTAACAGGTTAGGAAATAACATTTTGAATTTGGGCACTACTGCAAACAGGTTAGGAAAAAGAACCAGAACTATTCCCCAACAATTTTCTTATTTTCTCACTATGAAAATCCTTGAAGAAAAACTCTTCCCCAAATGGGAAGAAGGAATTGGTTCTGTCACTCCTTGGGACACCATATGATGAAGAACCAGTGGAAACAGAAGAGTTTGATCTGAAGGATGAGGAATGACACTATGGAAAGGAGGAATTTCCTCCTACTGCCATATGTAACCATGATGAATGATTTTCAGAACCAATTTGTCTGAAACTATCTGTTGCCGAACAGAAAAATGGAGAATCAGACTTTCTGGAAGAAAAAGGGGATATGGGTGGGAGCGAGTCCCAAGGTCTCTTAAATAGTCATTCAGATTTGTTTGAAAATCCTTGGTTTTGGGAGGTTTAAGACTTCTTTTTGGAACCACCTTGCCATTTTTTCTTACACATCTGCTTATCTGTATTATGTTAAAATGTTTATTCTGATAGAAAATCCCTCGGAAATTTTGAAAAGGAGGGCTGTAAAATTTTACAGATTCCCAGGATCAGCTTGCTCCTTTCATCACACCTTTTGATTGCCTCTGCAGCAGAGGGGTCAAACACTAAATCTCTATCCAAGGGTGAACTTGAAATCTCATTTTCATCATCTGTGAAGATCTGAGAATGCAGCCATGCAAACCACCTCAAAACAGTACTAGTGGCCATAGCCCTGGAGGCAGTATCAACAAGAGTCACACACACACTGCAGACTAGTAGTGACCTGTGCAACAGAAGAAACAGTTATTCAAAGCATATTTTTTCTCCCTAAAAGATAAAACATTCCTCATACTTTCATAATTTGTCAGAATGAGCTTTAACATACGAGTCTGACAATTCAAAATTCTGAAAATCAAAGTTGCAGAAGTATACACATTTTCCCCTTACCTATCATTAATTTTCCCATGCTTATCAAAATAAGGAATTAAAGTGCTTTGCAGCAGTGGGATCAACTAAGGCTACAGCTGCTAGGTCAGGGTTGGGAACAGTGGATAAAAATGTAAAAGACGAAGGAACTTTATACATCCAGTCTGCCTTTTTAGGAGTAGTTGGCTGACTATCTGGAAAACAGCAGGCAGCAACACACATCAGGAGGAGGAGGAAGAGGAAGAAGAGTAGATTCTGGACAATCCTTTTGCAATAACTCATAGTATTTTCTGCGGGACTGAGAACCATCAGTGTTTTCCCACTGAAAATACTAGCACATTCTACCAATAGTCTCAGAGAAAGAGAACCCCCCACAGGATGAATCAGAAGCTGGGCTCTCCACAGAGTCTGATTAAGAAAACTGAGAAAAATGTATCCTTCTCTCCATCTTGACTCTCTTCAAGAACATAAGAACCTCTCTTTCTTTTACCAGAAACTACAAGGAGCAGCAATATCTTGAATTAAACCCTGAACCATACCCAGTAAACTACTCCTATCCAAAGAAAACTGAGGAGAAGTAGATGAATGTCTGGCTTTCTATTTCCTTTTGACAGGAAAAATGGGGCCAGCCATGTTACTAATGACAGCAGCAGCTTCCCCAAGGATGGGCACAGCATTCTGACAAAATAGGGAAACCTTAACTGTTCTCTCCCATAGGACCAACAAAAGTGACTCTCCATTGCCCAGTGAGGAGACCCCAACAGATGCAGAAGACGTGGCTAACCCCTGGTCCATAGTGGCTATAACTGTGACACCAGTGAGATCTGGGGTAAATGAGAAGTGGTCTGAGGCACAACAAATGGCCACTGCATAGTCACCTACATGTGGCTGAGGCAACTTGCTAGCCTGCTGTGGTGTCAAAGGTTATTTGCTTATTTTTTTTCTTTTTGTGACTGGAAATAGGGCTGACCACAGGACCTGTAGTTTGTTCTAATGTCAAACCAAAAATGGTGCCTCTTTCCTGGAGATGACAAGCAGCAACTGCCAGTAAACACTACCAGTCCACAAAATTTACTTTTTTTATGTTAAAACACAATAAAAAGAACTTTAATACACTATGTCACCTGCACAAAAGAGAAATAAAGACAATTTCTCTACTGAAAAAATCTTTTCAGTTACTTTACACCACTTTTGAACTGACAGAAAAAATGAGCACAGAGTTTAAAAGTTATAGTCTTGAGACACTCCATTAAAACGCACTTCTAAAATAACTTTCCCCAAAGAGGAAGGTAATAAAACATCAACAAAATTAAGAAAATGGAGGCTTGCTCCTCCAAAAGGAACTTTTCTGCCCAGCAAAGGAAAGCAAAAGCCTACAGTCGATCAAAGAAAGCCTCAGAGGAGCATACACTTCAGTGGCACTAAAACTCTGAAGGGCTTTGCTCCCAAACTTGCTGTTTAGTCATCTCAGCTTGAGCTGCCTGACAGTCTGGGTGCATGGAAGGTACCCTGAAGCTTTGGAAGCTGTCTGGCTGTTATACCCTTAGCAGAATATAACCCTTACAGCCAATACTACTCAGCAGTGATCAATATGATGAACGTCAGTTGCTTTTGTTTGAAATGTCTTTCCCTTTTCTTCCAGCTTTACTTTTTAAAGTAAGCATTACGAATTTGGCCCCTTAAATCCTTAGGAAAACTTTGAATGTTGAACCACTCCTGTCAAATTAATACTGTTCTTGAGGCAGCTGCCCTAGCACATGCATCCATTACATAATGCCCACATTTAATGACATGCTTACCTATTTTCTAAAAAGTCTAAATGAGTTTAATAAGTCTCATCCTTAGTGAAGCATTCTGGATAGATTGTGCTATCTCCTCCACTTGTTTCAATATGTTGCTTTACCATTGCAGGATTTAATACTACTGAAATGCAAAATATGGGAACAATTAATTGCCAAACCTTTCCTTCAAAGATGCTGCACTCTATTTTTCTTTGCTACTAGATAGGGTAATGTTGGCAGATAACTGTCTGGAGCCCTTCACTACAACAAGAATAACAACTACAGAGTCTGCAATCAGGTGCTTAGGAATATATTTGATCATATCTTCTGCCTTGCAAAAATGAATGTCTTTTCTGAGGGCAGGGGCTGAGAATCTGGCTCTAAGTCAGCAGTTTCAAAACCACCTTTGAGAGACTAGATGACGGAAGTGATAACAGTAGGCTTGGGGTTATCTACGTACAATAGCTCAATGTACCTCTTGGGGAAGCCCGATGTTAACTTCAGACCCACTTAAAAGACTCAGAGATGAGGCCGATGGTTTCACCAGAGATGACTTGTCTGAAGAAGAGTTAAATGAGGTGCTATGTCTGTCATTGATGGCTGGACTTTTAGCTCTTTGCAAAGTAGCAAAATGTTAATCATCGACAAAAGTCAGGTCTGCAATGAAGGGGATCAGTACACCTCTGCAAGATATCAATTTCAGGGAATTAAGGTCCCGGATAGCCCGGAGGGGGGTTACAAGAGCTTGCTATACCCATAGCTAACAGCAGGATACTTGGAAACAGAAGAGTGCTGTATCAAAATAGTAACGATTTCAAAAGAAAAGTTCTTCCTATGGACCTGAATTACATGCTGCTCAACAATGGATGTATAACAACCAGTATTCAGATATGATAAGAGTAGAAAAAGCACACAAGTATAGACAGATTAAGAGCAGTACCCTATTGTTAGACTCCAAAGAGTTTGACAAACAGCTGTACTGGGATAACACGCACCACAACCAGAAGCTATCTGGCCTGTCTATGCAGGACTGATGCAGTTTCAAAGGACATTGCACAGACTGCCAACTTTCCCTAGCTATCCTTTTCTAGAATTGTTTATTTTGCTGTCATTTCATTCAAAGCCTTTCTGTTCCTACTGGATAGATCATACCTACTGCTAAAGTGAAAAGGACAGGCATCAGAGACAGGAGCTTTTGTTACTTCTGGAAGGCTTTTAGCTTTTTCTTAAAACAGGAGAGTACTCCTTGCATATAAACAAGATGATCTTCCCACTACACAATAAATACCAAATGTGAAAATACTATGGTGGGATCGCTCTACTATAGAAATTTACTGGTGATTTATTTTTTTCTAGAGACATAATTGGCCTTGAACAAAACACTAAAGAAACAAGACACACCTCAAAAAAGCGTCACACCTAAACTTCAACAAAGAGAGATTAAAATTTCAGAAATTAAAAATGTAAAACAAAAAAATTCCTCAAATGGGTACTTGCTACTTGGGAAGTTACCTTGGTGAGAAGGATGGATGCAGCTACAAAAGTCCTAGACTGCGGCAAAAAGTACTAAAAATAGCACAGACTGCTCTCTCCTTTTTCTCCACCATCAGGATGATGTCTGTAGCATGGGAAGTTGAACAGTCCATGCAAGACAGACACAAATCCCTGACAGTATGATCTCATGAGAGGAAGTCTGCATGTGGCAAATTCACATTCCCTCGGCAAGGATACTGCAGCAGTTGCCAATGATAACCATATTCAATTTATTCAAAACAAAAATAGGTACAGAAGGTTTTCTTTTGATATTGTTCACAGATTTTTTTTTAAACAATGTCCTTTTCCCACAGCTAACACAAAATAGTGTTTACTGGTTCACAGTGTAAATACATTTCTAGCCCGCCGTCTTTAAATTTTTTTTTTTTCAATTCAAAACTTAATGATTTTATAAACCATACAGCATTAAAAAGCAAAATGCATATAACACAAGCCACAAAAGTCACGGAAAGGATTTTATTATCTTGTCCAAATTAAACATTGTATTATTTTAAGTGAAGTACAAGTCTTCATTTGTCCAGGAAGCAACCATCAGGATACAAATTTCCATTTTCTTTCACTTACCAAGACCAGAAGAACAACCTACTGCCATGCTTTGCAGGGTGTAGCTTACCCTCAATGGCAGGATTTGGTTCTGGTCTCGGCCTGGAGTGGTAAGCATTCTCAGGAAGAGGTCTGTCTGTCTGTACTTTGGTAACCTGCGATGACAGAAGTTTGAAAAAAAATTATTGTTGTACAGCAAAGAAAAGTGGCAGTCACATTACACTGCATGTATATTCTTTTAAGGAGACAGCAAGACGACTTGACTACCCGTGATAAAAATGTAAACGTTTACATGAAACAGTCACTTAAAGATGTATAGATTTTCAGACAAATGACAACATTCATGAAAATCTAGCAAATGAATGTAAGATATATTTTGTCAAATGTACACAACCCAGGCATTCATTCACATCATTACACGCTAACACTAGACAATAAAAAGTGCAGGGGCTTTTATTTAGAAGACCTTTTTCCTCAAAGGTTACTACTTTTGCCAAAGAGCACTTGGAAGGGATGCTTGCTTATAAAGCAGAACTACTATCGGGTAATTCATGCAAACACTAAATTATAACAAACATTTAAATGCCTAATAAGTACTTAAAATATCTTCCTCTAGATGATGTACTAAATTACTTTAACATCCTTTTTAGAAACACTACACAGCCTTGCACCTCCTACAGTAAAAAGGGTGAAAATCAACCATGCTCCATGGCTAACCAAACCTACTAAAGAACTAATGCTAACTAGAGATAATACATGGAAACAGTGGCACAAACTTAAAAAAATCCTACAGACCTATTGAGATACAAACAGCTCTATAGCCAAGTAAAAAAAAAAAAAAAAAAAAAGTATCCAAAGACAAAAATGACAATTTAAAATGTCAAACCACAAGCAAAATTAAAAAAAAAAGTGTGGTTATCTATAGGATCACTTCTAAATCCGAGCACAAAAAGCAACCCATGTACCCACCCTGACAAAACACCAGAAGAAATAGCCACACCCTTCAACTCATCTTTCATAAATTCTATTGCTAACATCACTGCTAACTTTCCACAACTTCACTCTAGTGCAAATCACACTGGAATAGCCACCACATCACAATTCTCTCTCAACTCCCTCCCCTCTACAACCTCACTTACAGATGTAACCAGGGCCGGCCTTAGCCAAAATGGCGCCCTAGGCGAAGTAGTGCTCTGGCGCCCCTTAAGCCCCACCCACACCACAGTCATGAAACACCCCTATTTGAGCCACACCCACAGGGTCACTCCCCAAGAAAGCCACTCCAGTCATTTCCTTAAATTATTTAAATGCATAGGAAGAATAACTACATTACAAGGTATCTTTAACTACAACTACTTCTGCATAGTATTTTCTACTTTAAATACCAGATCACAGTCAAATATGGCCCCAGGCAGGGTAATAGACTGCCCCCCAGAGCAGCCGCTCCTGCTGCAACTCACTCCCCCCAGCAGCAGCCCCCATTCCAGTGTTCCATTACTTGGTTATTTCTCACCAGTTACCATGCATACTGTTCTCTTATTTGCTTCTACAGTCATTACAGATATTGAAATAAAATAGCACAAACACAGGTAGCCATTTGCTAAACAATACAGTCTCGCAATGAAAACAGACTTGGCATAAGCAGTAAACTTCTCTGCCCTTGAAACTCACATTCATTGAAATGGAAAAATTCATATTCATTGAAATGGCATGAAAATCCACACTCATAGAAAATGCATTTGGCCAGTGAATAATTAAGTTTACCTTTGGGCTGTTTTCAAAACAGAGTCCTTGCACACAATTTTTAGTGCCATACATTTGTGTATTTGTACTTTGATTCACCTTCCTGATTACACTGAATTATATTCCTTGTATAATACAGCACAACTTGTTAGAAAGTGTTTTAAATTTGTAGTTTTAAATTTGTAGTTTTAAACAATCTTTTAATAAAGCAATGAAACAAAATGTATGAACCAATAACTACCCATTTCAGAAAATTTCAACCATAAAAGTCCACTCAAGACCTCTGTCATTATAATCCGCCAATATTACTCCATACTCACAATTTCTGCAGATGTAAAATCATCTGAATTCCACATTAAAGAAATCCGTACCTAATGAAGAGGTTGCTACCGGTAAAACAACTTCACACATCAATGTTTTATCTACAAATTCAGTGCCTGCTTTCCTTGAAGAATTAATTGCCTATACTGCATTAAAAACATTGGTAAGTTGGTAATATTGCAATAGGAAATGACCAAGTTCATATTCACTAGGCATCTCATACAAAGGACATACTCAGGAGTGTAGAACCCCTATTCCCCTTATAATGCACCAAATAATCAACAATCATATGGGCAATGCAATATCAACACGCCATCTACATGGTGTGGGAGTAGAATCTACAATCTTTTGCACCAAAGGCAATCATGCTACTAACACTGCTTTCAGATTTTACAACATAGTGTGCCATTTGATAAACAAAAAACAGCTAGTTGCACATAGAAACATTTACACTTGTTAAGAGTATGTTTTAAATTTGTAGTTTTGAACATTTTTCCAGTAAGCAATGAAAGAAAATGTATGAACCAATAATGACAAAACTACTCATTGGAGTAGAGCCCACAGCCTTCTGCATAAAAAGCAAGTACGCTACCTATTGTGCTATTAACAGTGCAAGCAGACTTGGCATAAGCAGCACTAAACTTTTGTTCCCCTGCAGCTCTCAGCTTCTTGTAAAATCTACTTGACACTCAGCTGCATCTCTGAACTTTCCAGCACAAGAAATCTGGAAAAATCCAAAATTGGGTGGGGGGGGGGGGCAAAAGACCAAACAACAGGGCCAAATTTTTGCTTGTATAATATTGGAAAGCTGTTAGAATAAAATGCTGTGTTATCACCATACATTTCACTGTCAAGTATTGAACCCAGGACCCTGTGCAAAACAGTCAGAGCAACATACCACTATGCCAAATCATCTGTTTTATGAAAGAAAGGAAGACTGAAACTTAAATGGCTACCATTTAGTGAATTCAGTTCTCACCATAGCTGTCAACTTCTTGGTACAAAACACCTGAACAAAGCCAACAATGGGGGAATACTGCCCCCAAACATATTCAGTGAGTTCAGTTATCACCATAGCTCTCAACCTTGGCACAACAAACCTGGACGAAGCCAATAATGTGGGAATACAGTCCAAAAACAAATAGGGACAAATATCCATCGAGGACACCAGAGCAAACCCATACAAACACAGGGAGGACACACAGACTCCACAAAGAAGGCACCCCAGCCAAGAATAAAACCAGACAACCTGTAGCTGTCAGGCAACAATGCTACCACTGCACAATGGCTGTGTTAAACAAAAATACAGAAAAGTACAGTTTTGTACCTACCATAAATGTAGATGTGAGTGTATACACTGCTGCAGTCATTACACTTGGGTTATCCTGCAGTCAGGCAGTCCCCTCAGTCGGCCTGAGTTCCAAAGTCCCGGTCCGGCGTTGGTTGCGGTCGCCTTCTCCCTGACATCAGTGCGACAGAGGATGCAGCCGACGCCATTTTCTTCAGTTTTTCTTGCCCTAGATGTCAGGTGCCCCCAAAAAGGTAGGCAATGCAAATTGCTAATAAAACATACATATGAAAAGCAATTCAAAAATTTTAGTTACCAGCAAATACTCCCCATAGGTAGTAAAGGGTAGAAGAGTTGGGTATGTACCAGCAAGTAAGAGGGGAAGGAGGGAGGATAACCTGGACTGCAGCAGTGTATACACTCGAACATCTACATTTATGGTATGTACAAAACTGTACTATGTTCATTGTGTTACACTGCTGCAGTCATTACACTTGGGTAGAATCCCAAAGCTGAGGTAGGGTGGCTGGTTCTATAAGGCATTAGGGGTGGCTATAAGGCCCTGCAGCACAGCAGTGGCAAAGCCAGCTCTGGATTTAGAGTAAAGAGGCAGATGGTAATGCTTGGTAAAGGTATGTACAGAACTCCAAGTTGCTGCTTCCAAAATGTCCTTGGTAGGTACTCCTCTGAGGTAGGCAGTTGAAATGGCTGTTGCCCTGGTAGAATGAGACCTAATACTGTTAGGTACAGTTTTCCCATGGTGTGTATAGCAGAAACGTATACAGAGTCCTATCCATTTTGAAATGGTCTGTTTTGAAATGGCTTTTCCCTGTGCTCCTGTAGCATATGCTACAAACAATTGCTCAGTTGTCCTGAAAGCTTTGGTTTTCTCCAAGTAGAAGTGCAACTGCCTGCGTATGTCCAAAGAATGCAGAAGACTCTCTCCCCTTTATTCTGTGGGTTTGGATAAAAAGTTGGCAAGTGAATAGTTTGGTTTAGAGCCACACTTGATACCACCTTTGGCATAAAAGTAGGGTTTGTTCTTAAAAACACCCTGTCTTGGTGAAAAATGATTAAAGGATCCACTGCTATTACTGCCTGAAATTCTGAAACTCTTCATGCTGAGGTTATTGCCAGGAGCAGTGCAGTTTTCCAAGAGACATATTTTAAATCTGCTGAGTTAGCTGGCTCAAAATTTTTCCAACACGAAGTTGAGGTCCCAAG
Organism: Protopterus annectens; assembly: GCF_019279795.1. NCBI lineage: Eukaryota > Metazoa > Chordata > Ceratodontiformes > Protopteridae > Protopterus > Protopterus annectens. The sequence goes on along the minus strand of NC_056750.1, from coordinate 403,897,684 downwards.
TTGGAGTTGGTGCTCCATGGGGCGGTCTTATGTTTTTAGCCCCTCTGAGGTACTGTTTTAGCAGAGGATAAGAAAAAATAGGTGGGTCCGTGTTGTAATGAGCAGAGATGGCAGAGGCGTGGATCTTGATGGAGGAGGAGAGGCCTTTGTCCAGCATCTCAGTTAAATATTGTAGTATCTGAGGAATATTTGGGACAAGAGGATCAAGGCTGTGAGCCTGGTTCCAGGCACAGAATCTCTTCCATTTATTTGAATAGGCTTTCCTGGTGCCAGGCCTTCTGGCCTCCAGAATGACATCCATAACAGCTTTGGAGCGAGGCATTGCTTGCTTGACCAAGGAATCTGCCATGCAGCCAGGTTTAAAGTCTTTAGCTGGCTTTGAAGTATCATAATGTTGTGTTGAGTCAGAAGATAGTACAGTTGTGTACACTTACCATAAATGTAGATGTTCGAGTGTCTTCACTGTTGCAGTCATGACTGTAGGGGTTCTCCCCTGCTGGCTGGCAGGCAGTCCTCGGTCGGCCGGAATCCCAAAGTCTGGGTCTGGCGTCGGTTGCTCAGCCATGCTCCCTGACGTCAGAGCGGCAGGAGTTCAAAGCTGACAGCCGACACCATGTTCTCCAGTTTTTCTTGCCCCAGATGTCAGGTGTTCCAAAATGAGTAAGATCCCATACCCTTTGCAAACACACCTCAGAAGAAGGGTGAAAAAAGGAACTACACAAAAGAAAAAATAAGAAGGGACAGGAGGGAGGGAAACCCAGACTGCAACAGTGAAGACACTTGAACATCTACATTTATAGTAAGTGTACACAACTGTACTATGTTCATCGTGTTTCACTGTTGCAGTCATGACTGTAGGGTTGAATCCCAAAGCAGAATAAAAGGGAGGTGGTCATAAAGAAGAGGGGGCGGCTAAAAGGCCCTGCAAGACTGCAGAAGCAAAGCCTGCCCTAGACTTAGAGTAAAGAGGTAGATTGTAGTGCTTAGAAAAAGTATGCACTGAACTCAAAGTTGCAGCTTCCAAAATGTCCTTGGTAGGAACTCCCCTGAGGAAGGCAGCTGAAGTGGCAGCAGCTCTGGTAGAGTGAGTCCTTATACTCCCTGAGATTTGCTTTCCATGGTGTGAATAGCAAAATCTGATTCCATGAGCAATCCATTTAGAAATGGTCTGTTTTGAAACAGCTTTACCTTGGGAACTTGAGGCATAAGAAACAAACAATTGCTCTGATTTCCTGATGTCCTTGGTTCTGTCCAGGTAAAAACGTAGTTGTCTGTGTACATCCAAGGAATGCAAGATCCTTTCCCCCCTATTTTGAGGAGTGGGGAAAAAAGTCGGCAAGTGAATAGTTTGATTTAAAGCCACTTTGGAAACCACCTTAGGCATGAAAGTAGGATTAGTCCTTAAAGATCCTATATATAGTTCCCCATACTAAAGGGGTGGCGTAAGCCACAAAACTATGGGCTAGGCTTGTAAATGCCCTCGGGCAGATAGCCTAGTATGAACCTATGAACCTAAGATATCCTGTCTTGATGAAAAATAATATAAGGTTCCACAGCCATGAGAACTTGCAACTCGGAAACTCTCCTGGCAGAGGTCAGGGCTAACAGGATGGCTGTCTTCCAAGATAAAAACTTGATGTCAGATGTGGCAGCAGGCTCAAAAGGAGGTAAGGTGAGTTTTTCCAAAACATAGTTGAGATCCCAAGCAGGAATAGGAGGAGATCTAGGGGGCCTTAAGTTCTTAGCTCCTCTGAGAAACTGCCTCATGAGCTGGTAGGAAAAGATAGGAGGGTCTGTATTATAATGAGCAGAAATAGCAGAGGCATGTATCTTTATGGAAGAGAAAGAGAGACCCTTATGTAAGAGGTCTGTCAGGTAAAGTAAAATCAGAGGAATGTTAGGAATAAGAGGATCTGAATCCTGAGCCTGCATCCAGGAAAAAAATCTTTTCCATTTTCCTGCATACGATTTTCTAGTGCTAGGATGTCTGGCTTCTAAAATGACATCCATAACCTACTTGGGTAGGAGAGAATGAATCATAGACCCTGGATTAACCAGGCCGCCAGGCTGAGAGTTTTGACATGGGAGTGCAGAACCTGACCCTGGTGTTGGGACAGAAGGTTCGGAGTCTGTGGTAAAACCCAAGGGGGCTCTAGACAAAGGTTTTTCAGTGTTGGGTACCAAAACTTGTCGAGGCCAATTTGGGGCCAACAAGATTATCATCTTGGGCTTGTCCTGTTTGATATTTAATAATACCCGTGGAAGAAGAGGCGGGAAGGCATACCCAGAGAGATTTTTCCAACTGAATGATAGTGCATCCACTTTCCAAGCTAGTTCGTGGAATGTCCTGGTGCAAAAAATCTGTAGTTGATGATTGAGGTGGGATGCAAGGAGGTCTATGTGAGGACATCCCCAGACTGCTGTAATCATCTTGAATATTTCGGTGTCCAGCATCCATTCGTGTGGGTCCGACAGGTTTCTGCTCAGACTGTCTGCTAGGAAGTTTTGTTTCCCTGGCAGAAACTGAGCTTGAAGGTCCAGTTTGCAAGCTAGAGCTGTGTTCCAGAGATTCATGGCTAGTCTGCAAAGGGGATAGGAATGAGATCCCCCTTGCTTGTTTATGTACCACATAACTGTGGTGTTGTCTGTCCGTATCAGTAGTTGTCCTGGTTGTAGAAGATCCCTGAAGGCCAATAGAGCCCTTTGAATGGCTAACATTTCCTTTAAATTGATATGCAGGTGCTTCTGATCCTTTGTCCAAAGGCCCTGCAGACAGTTGCCCTGAAAATGGGCTCCCCATGCATAATCTGAGGCGTCCATGGTTAGTATCCGAGTGGCTGGAGGCAGACTGAAGGGTTTTCCTATGTTTACAGTACATGCCTTGGACCACCAAAGGAATTCCTTTTGGAGACAAGGCAGGACAGTGATCTGTATGTCTAAACTGTGGCAATGCTGAGACCATACACTTTTTAGGTACCACTGAATTTTCCTCATATGTAGTCTTGCATATGGTACGAGAAGGATGCAGGAGGCCATGTAACCCAAAGCCTGCAGGAATTTCCTTGCAGAAAGCGGAGTTAAAGTTGCCAAGGTTTTGAAAGTTGAAGCCAGCTGTAATTGTTTTTCGGATGTCAGAAATGCCATCTGGGTTGTGGTGTTTAGAAGAGCACCCAGAAAAGTTATCTGTTGTGAGGGTGTCAACTTTGACTTTTTTATGTTTACAGAGAATCCCAGGAACTTGAGAAGGTTCTGAACAAATTCTAGATGCTGGAGTAAGACATCTTTGCTGTTTGCCTGAATTAGACAATCGTCCAGATAAAGGTAAATTTGAATTCCCTTCAGTCTGCAATAAGCTACTACTGGAGCCAGGCATTTGGTGAAGACCCTGGGCACAGTAGACAATCCAAAGGGCAGCGCAGAGAATTGATAGTGCCTCGATCCGGCCTTGAACCTGAGGTATTTTCTGCATTCCTGCCTGATGGGAATGTGTAAATATGCCTCCTTTAAATCTAAAGTTACCATCCATGCATTTTTGGTCAGCATTGGAAGTAGCTGCTGTAGAGTAAGCATCTTGAATTTTGGTATCTCGAGAAAAGTGTTCAAGACTGACAGATCCAGAATGGGTCTCCATGAATTTTGCTTCCTGGGGACTAGAAAGAGCCTTGAGTAAAAACCTTGTCCCATCTATGAAAGTGGAACTAGTTCTATGGCTTTCATAGCCAAGAGAGCTTCCACCTGGTTTAAGGCCTCTAACCATTGATGTTTTGGAAGATCTGGCCATCCGCTTGGTCTTGGTAGGGTATGAAAATGGAATTTGTAACCTCTTGAAACCACATCCAGAACCCACTTGTCTTGGGTTATGAGTCCAATTTAGGTGAAAAAGAGAAAGTTTTCCTCTAAGAGGGGCTTCTAGGCAAGAAGTTCCTGCAGCCCAACAGAGGGAGTCATTGAGTCTGTTTTCTATGAGCTTGCAATCTGTCCTCTCCTCCCCTAGGGGTGGAAGCAGTCCACTGTCTTGGTCTATAAGAGGCTTGCGTTTGAGGCCTTCCTCGGGGAGCGTCTGTATCTACTACCCCTCTGAGGCCTGTCTGAATTGGGAAAGGACCAATTTTTTGTAGGCCAATTCCTACTAAATTTGGGTGGCTGTACTTGTAAGAAATCTTTAACTGTTTAGATGGATTTTGCCTTGTCCTCCATCTTCTTTATCACCTCTTCAGCTTTAGATCCAAACAAAACATTATGCTGAACAGGAGCATCCAATAATTTAGCTTTTACTTGATCTGGCAAATTTTGTTCCTTTAACCATGCATGCCTTCTAATGACTGTGCCAGAGGCAGCAGCCCTACAAGAAGCCTCCAAGGCATCAAATCCACAGTGTAAACCATGCTTCCCAACTTGTTCAGTGGCATGCATTAAGTCATGTAATTCCTTATCATCTGCACAGGCGGAAATGGAGGTTAGCTTTTGTTTTAAAACAGACAGGAGAAATTGCTGGTATTTCAGCATATGAAACTGACAGTTTAAAGCCCTAATAGATAAAGTAGCAGAAGTGTACACTTTTTGCCCCATCTTTCTAAAGATCTGGAATCCTTCTCAGTGGGAATGGGGTTTTTAGCAGAAGCGGCCTTAACCCCCTTAGGACCCTGAGAAATGGTTTCAGGGTCAGCAGTAGGATTCTTGTATAAAAACTGGTGGGAATCAGGAACCCTATAATATCTGTCTGGCTTAACAGGAGCTAGAGGAAAAGAGTCAGGAGTTAAGTTAGCCTCCGAAAAAGCATCATCCACAATATCCAAAATAGGAGGAATAGCCAGGGGTCTATGTTGGGGAAGAAGAAAATCCCTTAGTCTTTTCTTAGATTCTGAGTACTCTTGTCCTTCCCAGTGAAAATGTTCCCTCATTTCATGCAAAGTTTCCCCAAAAGAGAAATCCACAGGGGGAGAAGCTGAAGGAATGGATTCCTCAGCATCAGAATCCTCATAAGGAGGGAAAGAAAATTCCTGGTCAGAAGAGGAAGAAACTGAAGAAACAGAAGCATGATCAGAGGAGTCATAATACACTTCCTGCCTTGGCCTTTTATCTGGAGGGGGATGTGAACCCCTAATCATAGTAAGCAAGTCCTCCGCCATCTTAAGTAACTGTTTCTGAGACTTGGGTGCCGGATCAGAAGAGGCCTGGGCCGCAGTCTTTGATTTGGAAGGAGTCTTTGCCTTTGTCTTTGCCTTTATTAAAAGTTGAGTAGGCCTGAAAACCCTTTCGGAAGCCGGTACCTGCACAGCGGCTCCGGACCCATCCGAAGGAGCATTGTCCGAAGGTCCTGCAACAGAAATATTCAAAGGTCTAGTTGGCTCCTCGTGGGAGCCCGTTTCGGCCATCTGTTCCGAAATGGCTGACGACAGGGGCTGTGAAGGCGCCTCACTGACAACGGCCATACCTGAAGCTGGCTCTGCTTGTACAACATCGTCTGATTTGGCACTCGGAGGCCTGTCTTTATCCTTGCGTCGTTTGTGAACTCCGGAAGCCGGAACCGTATCAGACGACATTTTATAATTAAAACGCCTACCGAAGTAATGAAATGCAAAATCGTACCTTTGTTTAATCGTACGTTGATTGAATCTAGCACAAAACCGACAACTAGCTACGTCGTGGTCAGGGCCTAAGCAAGGAATACAGTAAGAATGAAAATCCTTATGAGGTATTTGCTTCCCACATGAAATACAATTATTAACTTTTTATGACATCGGACTGGAGCAAGAAAAAAGTTTCCCCAATGGGGTACTTAGCTTTGAGTAGGAGAAGAAAGTCTTCAGGCTAAAGTATGTATATAAAAAATTGTCAGGAGTCAGCCGACCGGCACTTGCGAACTGCTATCACCGCACGGCAAGAAAGACTGGTGAACATGGCGTCGGCTGTCAGCTTTGTACTCCTGGTGCTCTGACGTCAGGGAGCATGGCTGAGCAGCCGACGCCGGACCCAGACTTTGGGATTCTGGCTGACTGAGGACTGCCTGCCGGCAGGGGAGAACCCTACAGTCATGACTGCAACAGTGAAACATGATGAACATGTGGGATTTAAGGCAAAATCCAGGGTTGACCTTGTGCTAAGTTCTTTAAGATTGGGTACCAGTGCTGACGTGGCCAGTCTGGGGCAATCAGGATCATCTATGGCTTTTCTTGCCTGGCTTTTATGAGTACCTTTGGAAGGAGAGGTAGTGGTGGGAAAGCATATACTTGTAGGTTTTTCCAGCTGAATGAGAGGGCATCCACTTTCCATGCTTGTGGGTGGTAAGTCCTTGTGCAGAATTTCTGTAGCTGGCAGTTCATTGGGGATGCAAAATAGATCTATGTCCAGGCTCCACCATTTTTGTGTTATCATTCTGAGTATTTGTGGATGTAATTTCCACTCGTGCGGATCCATGATGTTTCTGCTTAAGTCGTCTGCCAGTGTGTTTTTCTCTCCTGGCAGGAATTGTGCTTGCAGATGAACTTGATAGGTTATAGCTGTGTTCCACAAGGTCATGGCTTGTCTGCAGAGGGGATAAGAATGAGTGCCCCCTTGCTTGTTTATGTACCACATAACTGTGGTGTTGTCGGTCTTTAGTAGTAGTTGTCCTGGATGCAGAAGGTCCTTGAAAGCTATAAGGGCATTTTGTACAGCTAGCATCTCTTTTTGATTGATGTGAAGATGCCTTTGTTCTGCGGGCCACTTGCCCTGAATACATTTTCCTGCCATGTGTGCTCCCCAGGCATAATCCGATGCATCTGTTGTCAGTGTTTGCCTGGCTGTGGGTTGAGTGAAAAGCTGTCCTTTGTTGAGGTGACATGCTTGAGCCCACCATTGAAACACCTGTTGAAGGCAAGGAATTAGTGGTATTACTGTTTCCAAACATTGACAGTGTTGAGACCAGACACTCTTTAGGTACCATTGTAGTTTCCTCATATGCAGTCTGGCATATGGAATTAGTAGTATGCAAGATGCCATGTAACCCAAGGCCTGCAGAATTTTTCTTGCAGGGAGTTGGGTTTTTGTTGCCATCAATTGAAAATATTGAGTCAGTTGTCCTTGCTTGTCTGGGTGAGATAAGTCATCTGGGTCGTTGTATTCAAGCTGGCACCCAGGAATATTATCTCTTGTGAGGGCACTAGTTTTGACTTCTTTTCGTTTACTGTGTACCCTAGGCAACTTAACTTTTTTACAAACACCAGATGCTTTAGAAGAATGTCTTTGCTCTCTGCTTGAATCAGGCAGTCGTCCAGGTTTGGATAAATTTGAATTCCTTTCTGTCTGCAAAATGCAATTACTGGTGCCAGGCACTTTGTGAAGACCCTGGGCGCAGTAGATAAGCCAAAGGGCAGTGCAGAGAATTAGTAGTGCATTGAATCAGCTATGAATCTGCGGTATCTTCTGCAGTTTTGTTTGATAGGGACATGCAGGTATGCCTCCTTGAGGTCCAAAGTTATGAGCCAAGCTTTCTTGCCCAGCATGGGAAGAAGCTGCGGTAGTGTCCAACATTTTGAATTTTGGAACATGCAGGTAAGTGTTTAGAGAAGAAAGATCCAAAATGGGCCTCCAGGCTTTGTCCTTTCTGGGAACCAGGAAGAGTCTTGAGTAAAATCCTTGCCCTTGCTCCTGTGTTGGTACCTTTTGAATAGCTCTCATGTCCATGAGTGCTGTAATTTGTCTTTGAGCCTCTGCCCATTGATTTGGTGGCAGATTTGGCATTCCTTTTAGCCTTGGCAGAGTGTGAAAGTGGAACCTGTATCCTTGAGATACAATGTTGAGAACCCATTTGTCTTTGGTGATCATATGCCAATTGTGACAGAAAAGTGCCAGTTTTCCTCCCAAGGGGGCTGCCAAGAGAGAACTGTTTGGCAGCTGTAGTGGGAAGTCATTGGGGCTGTTTTTTGCAAGGTTGAGGCCTGTCTTCCCCTTCTTTCTGGGTTGATGCACCCCATTGTCGAGGCCTGTTAAGGACCTTGTGGTTGACCTCTACCTCTTGGACATCTGTATCTGCCCCTTTGAGGTCTGTCTGTAACTGGAAAGGACCAATTCTTTGTTGGCCAATTTCTGCTAAATCGAGGAGGCTGAATCTGTAAGAAATCCTTCACGGTTTGCATAGATTTTGCCTTATCCTCCATTTTCTTTAATACCTCTTCTGCCTTAACACCAAATAAAACATCCTGCTGCAAAGGTGCATCCAAGAATTTTGCTTTAACATGATCTGGTAACGTCTGTTCTTTTAACCAAATATGTCTTCTAATGACAGAACCTGTAACTGCTGCTCTACAGGAGGCCTCTAATGAATCAAAACCACATTGCAAAGTATGTTTTCCCACTTGTTTAGCTGCATGCAATAAATCCTGCATTTCTTTAGAATTAGGAGGATCTGAGTTTGGAAGCATTTTTTGTTTCAAATGAGACATCAAATATTGCTGATATTTTACCATGTGAAACTGGCAATTTAAGGCCCTCATTGCTAAAGTTGCAGATGTATATACTTTCTTCCCCCATCTGTCTAATGCTCTGGAATCTCTGTCAGAGGGGACTGGGTTCTTTGCTGAGGAGGCCTTTATCCCTTTGGGGCCCTGAGAATAGTTTCAGGGTCAGCAGCAGGACTTTTATAAAGAAATTTGTGAGAGTCAGGGACTCTTAAGTATCTGTCTGGCTTAACTGGAGCAGGAGGTAAAGAATCAGGATTTAAACTGGATTCAGTATACACATCATCCACAATATCCAACACTGGCGGAATAGCAAGGGGTCTGTGTTGAGGTAATAAAAGGAAATCTCTGAGCCTTTTCTTGGACTCTGAATAATCCTGACCCTCCCAATGGAAATGCTCCCTCATGGTATGCAAAGTTTCCCCAAAGGAGTAGTCCTCTGGCAGAGAGGCTGAAGAAATGGATTCATCAGCATCAGCATCCTCATAGGGGGGTAAAGAGTATCCTAGGTCTGAGATGAATCTGAAGAGATGGATACCTGGTTGGATGAGTCATAGTCTGCATCCTGTCTAGGCCTTTTATCAGGAGGGGGATGGGACCCCCTGATCATAGAGATTAAGTCTTCGGCCATTTTGAGCATTGGTTTCTTGGGCATGGAGGCCTGTCCTGGTGAATGTTGAATTTGTTTCTTTGTTTTTAAAGGAGTTTTAGGCTTAGCAGAATATTTAATGGTTAACTGAGTAGGTCTGAAAACATCCTCAAGCTACGGGTTGCTCAGCTACTCCAGATCCCTCTGAAGGGTAAGTCTCGGTAGGCTGTAAATCTGGTGCGTCCGAAGCCCCAGCCATCTCCACGTGGGAGTCTGAGGCAGCCTGAGGTTCTAAAGTAGCGGTCGTCAGGGGCTGCGAAGGTGCCTCGCTGAAAACCGGAGAACCAGCGACTGGCCTAGAAGAGACTTCGTCGTCAGTTTTGGGCCTCGGATGCCTGTCCTTGTCTTTGCGCTTTTTGTGTATTCCGGTCGTCGGTAGTTCCGACGGCATGGTATATTTGAATTTTCTGCCAAAATAATGTCGGGCAAAATGAAACCGACATTTAATAGTACGCTTGTTAAACCTAGCACAAAACAGACAACCTGTGACGTCATGGTCTGGGCCTAGGCATGGGATACAATAAGAATGGAAATCCTTATGAGGTATTTGCTTCCCACAAGAAATACAGTTATTAACTTTTACTGACATCAGTCTGAGGCAAGAAAAAGGTTCCCCAACGGGGTACTTAGCTTTGTAGAAGACTGCGGTATGAAAATCTCAGGAGTCGGCCGACCGGCACTTGTGAACTGCTTTTGCTTCAGGCACCGCGCGGCAAGAAAGACTGAAGAAAATGGCATCGGCTGCATCTTATATACCCCTGTCACACTAATGTCAGGGAGGAGGCGACAGCAACCGACGCCGGACCTGGACTTTGGAACTTAGGCCGACTGAGGGACTGCCTGACGGCAGGATAACCCAAGTGTAATGACTGCAGCAGTGTAACACGATGAACATCCACAGATTTTATGAGGAACAGATTGAACAGAACAAGTATGTTGCAAATATCTGCAATTGTTTTACAAATGGTGGTGGGTAGGGAATTCAGGCTCTTGCCACTTGGGCCCAAGGTACAGGGTTCAAGCCTTATTCTCTACCCACCACTATGTAGCATCTGGGACACACACAGACACACACTTCTGCAGATCCGATCCTCCATGGCAGCTAAGTCCTCCATAGTGGCCTAAATCTGTCCTCTGCAGAAGCCCAATCACCTGTCTGTCCTCCATAGAAGCCTGCGCAGGTTGTTCTGGGTTTCCCCGTGAGACACAAGTAGGCTGGAGCCTCCAGCCTGCGGTTGATGCAGTCCAATCCAGTGTTCTTCCGGTCTGTGCGGTTGTCACCACACAGACTTCTGGGCTGGCAGGGTGGAGTTCCCTTCCTTCCCTATCCAGACTGCCTAACAAAGCAGTCTGGAGTTCGGGAACTAAGCACGCATGCATGTGTGGAGTTCTGGACTGCCTAACACAGCAGTCAGGAAAGTACAGTTTTGTACCTACCATAAATGTAGATGTTCGAGTGCTAATACAGCCGCAGTCCTCACAGATGGGTTCTCCTGCCGTCAGGCGGGTCCTCGGTCGGCCATATTCCAAAGTCTAGGTCCGGCGTCGGTTGTCGTCGCTTCTTCCCTGACGTCAGTGCGACAGGGGTATAAAGGAACCAGCCGACGCCATTTTCTTCAGTTTTTCTTGCCCCAGATGTCAGGTGCCCCCAGAAGGAAGGCAATACATAAAATTAGGTAATAATGCAATGCAATATAATCAAAAAACAGTAGTTGCAAGCAAATACACCATAAAAGAATACCCCTAGAGGGGAAGGAGGGAGGGAAACCTGGACTGCAGCTGTATTAGCACTCTAACATCTACATTTATGGTAGGTACAAAACTGTACTATGTTCATCGTGCATACAGCTGCAGTCCTCACAGATGGGTAGAATCCCAAAGCTAAGAAAGGGGTGGTAGGCACTAGGTGTAACTAGGAGGAGCCAAAATGCCCTGCAAGACTGCAGTGGCAAAACCTGCTCTAGATTTGGAATATAATGGTAAGTTGTAGTGCTTGGAGAAGGTATGCACAGAACTCCAAGTGGCTGCTTCCAAAATATCCTTGGTAGGAACTCCTCTGAGGAAGGCTGTAGAGGTGGCTGTGGCCCTGGTGGAATGAGTTCTAATGCCTGTAGGTACAGTTTTGCCATGAAAGGAATAGCAAAAGCGTATGCAGTGGGCTATCCATTTTGAAATTGTCTGTTTGGAAATTGGCTTTCCTTGAGCTCCTACTGCATAGGCCACAAAGAGCTGTTCTGATTTTCTGAAAGGCTTTGTTCTGTCCAAATAATAACGCAGTTGTCTGTGGATGTCCAAGGAATGTAGTAATCTCTCCCCTTTGTTTTGAGGATTAGGATAAAAAGTAGGTAAGTGTATGGCCTGATTTAAAGCTACCCTGGATACCACTTTAAGCATAAAGGACGGGTTGGTTCGTAAGGAAACTCTGCCCTGATGGAAGATGATAAAAGGCTGGACAGCCATGAGAGCCTGTAATTCTGAAACTCTACGAGCTGAGGTGATAGCCAGAAGGAAAGCTGTTTTCCAGGACAAATATTGCAAATCTGATGAAGCAGCTGGCTCAAAAGGAGGCAGGGTCAGTTTTTCCAGAATGAAATTAAGATCCCAAGCAGGTATTGGTCGTTTCCTTGGAGGTCTAAAATTCTTAGCCCCTCTGAGGAACTGTCTTAAGAGAGGGTGAGAGAATAAAGGTGGATCAGTGTTGTATTCTGCAGAAATGGCTGAGGCATGGATTTTGATGGAGGAGAAAGAAAGTCCACTGCTTAGCAGTTCAGTCAAATATTGTAGTATTTGTGGTAAATTCAGTTTTCCAGGGTCCTGGCCCTTTTTCTCATTCTAGGTACAAAAACGTTTCCATTTTGCGGAGTAAGCTTTTCTAGTTGATGGCCTTCTGGCCTCCAAAATGACATCCTGCACCTCCTTGGAGAGTAGAGCCTGCTGTGATGCTAAGGAATCTTCCATGCGGCTAGATTGAGTGTTTTTAGTTGACTGTGAAGAGTTTTGAAGCTGTGTTGAGTCAGAAGAAGAGGCATTAGAGGCAGGGTCCATGGTGGGGAATGCATCAGGCTCCTCAGGAGTGGGTACCAGTGTTGTCTTGGCCAGTCCGGAGCAATGAGGATCATCTTTGGTCTGTCTGCTCTGGTCTTCAATAGCACTTTGGGCAGCAGAGGAAGAGGTGGGAAGGCATAAACCATCATTGATGCCCAGCTGAAAGAGAGAGCGTCCACTCTCCAGGCCTTTGGATGGAAGATCCTTGAGCAGAATTTTGTCAATTGATGATTTTTGTGGGAGGCAAATAGATCTATGTCTGGCCTTCCCCATTCTTGGATTATTTCTGTAAAAACATTTGGATGCAACTTCCATTCGTGTGGATCTGTCATATTCCGGTTTAAGTTGTCTGCCAGCGTGTTTTCCTTGCCTGGCAAGTACTGTGCTTGTAGTTCCATTTGTAAGTCCATGGCCATGTTCCAAAGTGACATGGCCAGTCTGCATAGGGGGTAAGAATGTGTTCCTCCCTGCTTGTTTATGTACCACATAACTGTGGTGTTGTCCGTTCTTATCAAAAGTTGACCTGGTTGTAGAAAGTTCTTGAAAGCTATAATAGCATTTATTACTGCTAGCATTTCTTTTTGATTGATGTGAAGGTGCTTTTCTTTTTGGGACCATTTGCCCTGAATGCACCGATCTGTCATGTGCGCCCCCCAGGCATAGTCCGAGGCATCTGTTGTGATGACTTGATTTGCTTGAGGCTTGCTGAAAGGAAGACCTGTGTTTGTTTGGCATGCTTGAGCCCACCACAGAAATTCCTTTTGCAGACATGGAATTAGTGGTATTATTGTTTCCAAACTGTGGCTGTGTTGAGACCATATGTTTTTCAGGTACCATTGTAGTTTCCTCATATGCAGCTTTGCACATGGGATTAGTAAGATGTAAGATGCAAGATGCCATGAATCCCAGAGCCTGCAGGATTTTCCTTGCAGTAAGCCTGGTGCAATTTGCTAGTGTTCTGAAGTATTGGATTAGTTGCCCCTGCTTCTCTGGCGTGAGGTAGGCCATCTGGGTGTTTGTGTCCAAGTTGGCACCCAGGAAAATTATCTTCCGAGAGGGTATTAGTCTTGATTTCATTTTGTTGACTGTGTATCCCAGAGAGTTCAATAACATTATTACATAAGCCAGATGTTTCAGAAGGATGTGTTTGCTGTCCGCTTGGATCAGGCAGTCGTCCAAATAGGGATATATTTGTATCCCTTGAAGTCTGCAGTAGGCAATTACTGATGCCAGGCATTTCGTGAATACTCTGGGCGCAGTAGATAAGCCAAAGGGCAATGCAGAGAATTGATAATGAGTTGAACCTGCAAGAAATCGGAGTATCTTCTGCAATTTTGTCTGATTGGGACATGCAGGTATGCCTCCTTGAGGTCCAATGTTACCAGCCAAGACTCCTTGCCCAGCATGGGAAGAAGTTGCTGTAGAGTGAGCATCTTGAATTTTGGTACGAGTAGAAATGTGTTTAGGATGGATAGATCCAGAATAGGTCTCCAATCTTTTCCCTTCCTTGGCAACAGAAATAGCCTGGAATAAAAACCTTGACCTTGTTCATGCGTAGGTACCTCTTGAATAGCTTTCATCTTTATGAGATCTGTAATTTGCCTTTGTGCCTCTGCCCTTTGATTGTGTGGCAGGTTTGGCATGCCTCTCATCTTGAAGGGTGTGAAAATGGAATTTGTAGCCTCTGTTTATAATGTCCAGGATCCATTTGTCCTTTGTGACAATATGCCATTTTTTTGAAAATAATGCCAGCTTTCCTCCCAGGGGGGCTGCCAATTGAGATCTGGTTGGCATGCAAAGTGGAAAGTCATTGGGTTTGCTTTCTGATAGATTGCGAGTTGCCCTCACCACCTCTTTGTGTAGGAGCTTGCCATTGTCTGCCTCTGTACGATCCTTGGGATTGTCCTCTGCCCCTCGGGCGCCTGTATCTGCCTCTTTGGGGTCTGTCTGTGGCAGGAAAGGACCAGTTTTTGGAAGGCCAATTTCTACTAAAACGTGGGGGTTGAACCTGTTGAAATTCTTTCACAGTTTGCATTGATTTAGCCTTTTCCTCCATTTTCCTTAATACCTCCTCAGCATTAGCACCAAATAGTACATCCTTTTGAAGGGGAACGTCTAGTAATTTAGCTTTGACATGATCAGGTAAGGCTTGTTCCTTAAGCCAGGCATGCCTACGTATGACTGATCCTGTAACAGCAGCTCTGCATGAGGCCTCTAGAGCATCAAAACCACATTGTAAGGTATGCTTACCCACTTGTTCTGCACTATGCATCAAGTCCTGCAACTCCTTCAAGTCTGGTTGTTCAGGTTGTGACATTTCAATTGTGATAACAAAAACTGTTGGTATTTTAGCATATGAAACTGACAGTTTAAGGCCCTCATAGATAAGGTAGCCGAGGTATATACCTTTTCCCCCCACCTTTCTAAGGATCTGGAATCTCTCTCGGAAGGCAATGGATTTTTAACAATGGAGGCCTTAACTCCCTTGGGGCCCTGTGAGATGGTTTCTGGGTCAGCTGCATGGCTCTTGTATAGAAATTGGTGTGAGTCAGGGACCCTGTAGTACCTGTCAGGCTTAACTGGAGCTGGAGGTAGAGAGTCCGGGTTAAGGCAGGCCTCTGAGTAAACATCATCTAGGATGTCCAAAACAGGAGGTATAGCCAAAGGCCTGTGCTGAGGAAGCAAGAGAAATTCCCTGAGCCTTTTCTTGGAATCAGAATAATCCTGGCCTCCCAGTGGAAGTGTTCCCTTAAGGTATGCAAAGTTTCCCCAAATGAGTAATCCTCAGGGGGGGATACAGAAGGGATGGACTCCTCCACATCAGAGTCTTCAGAAGGGGAGTAAGAATGTTCCTGATCATCAGAGTGCTCTGAAATAATGGAGCCCTGGTCAGAGGAGGGGGAATCTTCCTCCACTCTAGGCCTTTTGTCTGGAGGGGGCTGAGAACCTCTGATAAGAGTAATTAAATCCTCGGCCATTTTAAGCATCTGTTTCTTAGGCATGGGGCCTGGAGATGGGCCCTGTGCAGCTGGTCTCTTAAGAGTGCATGGTTGCTTTAGACTTAGTGAAAGCCTTGATAGAGAAAGAAGAGGAAGGTCTGAAGACACCTTGAGTGGAGGTGGACCTGTCCACATTCTGAGTTTCAACGCCGACAGTGGCTTCGGTATCTGTAGTCGGGGTGTGGGCCGAAGAGCCTGCGACCTCGGGTACAGGAGACACCGTCAAAGGCAGGTCGTTAGTAGGCAGGGGCTGCGTAGGCGCCTCACTGAGAACCGGACCACATATAGCCGGCTTTGGCGTGGTGTCGGTAGAGGCCGCGGACCTCGCGTGTCGGTCCTTGTCTTTTCGTTTTTTTAGACAAAACTGGAGTTGGAGTATCCGACGACATAGTATAGTTAAATGCTTTTCCAAAATAATGCTGGGCGAACTCCGCCCGACGCTTAATAGTGCGTTTGTTGAATGTAGCACAAAAGCGGCAGGCCGAGACATCGTGGTCTGGGCCTAAACAAGGCATACAGAGGGAATGGAAATCCTTATGCGGTATTTGCTTCCCACAAGAAATACAATTATTAACTTTGTCTGACATCGGTCTGTGGCAAGAAAAGGTTCCCCAACGGGGTACTTAGCTTTTAAGAAGACTTCGGTTTCCAAATTTTTGTAATCTCAGGAGCTGGCCAACCGGCACTTGCGAACTGCTTCTGCTTCGGGCACCGCGCGGCAAGAAAGACTGAAGAAAATGGTGTTGGCTGGTTCCTTTATACCCCTGTCACACTGACGTCAGGGAAGAAGCGACGACAACCGACGCCGGACCTAGACTTTGGAATTCGGCCAACCGAGGACCTGCCTGACGGCAGGAGAACCCATCTGTGAGGACTGCAGCTGTATGCACGATGAACATCTAAGCATGCATGAGTGGAGTTTTGGGACTCGTGAATTTTTTTTAATTTTATTTTTTATTCTAACTTTTCTACAATGAGGGGGACTCTCAATTTATTTTTTTCTTTTTACAGGTGGGGGGGCTGCAGTCCTATAACACGTGCCGCCCCTGCTTCAGAGTAACTTTTTTGCATTAGATGAAAGTTCAAGTCTGGAGTAACAACAGCAGTGCTAACAATTTATGTCTAGTTTTGTATGTAGTTCTTTGGCTGACATCCTATTTCACGAGACCCTGTTCAGTGTGGACCAGCTGTTTGAATGGATCTTTTGTACTTTACAAATTGTACATTTCTGTGAAGATGTGAAATTTTGGGGCTCATTATATCCCTCTGCATTGTGCAGTGTAGTGGCAAAGCCACTCCCATAAACTAATGGAAGTTCAAAAGCTTCATTCATTCTGCTGACTGAGATCACCTGGACTTCAGTGAAATGGCCATAGACTGACCATACTACCATCGGCTAGCTTGTACACTTAGTGAGGCATTTGAAGTTATTTACAAATCTTTTGCAGATAACTGAACTTATAGGATATCTCTTATCTGTTGCTCCATGGGAAGACTCCACCTCTCCAGTGTATATTTGGAGCCATTTAAAATGTAAATAAGAAACTAAATTTACAGACATTACAGCAAGGTGTCTGTCCGTTTGTTCTGAATCCATGACTTTAGAAACTGCACCAAAATAGTAACGTGGAAGAAAGAGGTTTTTGTAAACTTTGCTTATACTTGACTTTAAGAAATCCAAAACCAACAGGGTGGATACTGCAGAACCAGTGCTTACTAGGCTCTATCATTAGGTTTAATGAAAGCGCATAACTTCTTTTTATTATTTCAAGACTAACCAGTTATGCTAATTTCATAATTTTGATCAGCAATTTTAATGATTTTTTTGGCTCCCATCAAACTCTCCATAGATTAGAAAAGGATATATGGCATTAATTCTGCATGTGCCCGGTGCAAGCATTTGTTGTTTTATGAAGCTGATCAGGTGATGTCAGATCCTACCAGTAAATGGTTTTGTCATACTGCCTTTGGTTTTGTTTATGACTTCAGTTCATTGCGGCAACGGTGGTGCAGCGGTTAGTGTTACCACCTCACAGCAAGAGGTTCTCCAGTTCGATCCTTGGCTGGGGTGCCTTCTGTGCGGAGTCTGCATGTCCTCCCTGTGGTCATGTGGGTTTCCTCCGGGTGCTCCGGTTTCCTCCCACATCCCAAAGACATGCTGTAGGTGGATTGGACACACTAAATTGACCTCAGGTGTGTGTGTGTGCATGTGCCTTCTGTGGAAGGTTGGGCGCCGGGCTGGCAACTCGACACCATAAAACTCCACTGCCAATCATGAGCGGACAGGTGATCCGCTGTGGCGACCCCTAACTGGGAAAAGCCAAAAGAAGAAGAAGATGACTTCAGTTCATACAGGATGTTGCTCAGTGAATAACTAGCTTAGACTGGATAATCCATTCTGTCTTGCTGATTACCTAGTCTCTTCTTGTGCCTTCTAATTTTATGCTAGACACTTTTTTAAACTATGTGATGCATATTTACCTATACTGAATGCATTTGAAATATACTTATTCTTGCATATTGTTAATAATGATTTTTATTGTTATAACTTCTTTTTTGTACATATTTTGTAATCCATCTTTTCATTCTTGTGCTGTTCCTGTTTTCACAGTTGCAGTTCAAAAACCAGAGTCCATACAAGGAAATTAGTATGTGTCCTAGTACAGTAGCTTCCAAGCTGCAGAGTTTGCAACAGTACAAACATTTATGTAGCACATTTTTTAAAATAACTAATATATATGCATTGCACTTTACAAATTTCTCTTAGACATTACCCATTTACTAGACAAGTACAATGCAATGCAACTTATTTTACTTTTTCCTGTTGAAGTATTTCCACATGTGGAATTAGTTTGATGAAGATCCAATACAACTAGTTTATTTTTGATGCATTTCCTTTTGAAAGTCTGATAACTTTTTCATAGTTTTTACTAAGTTTCTAACTCGCGTCTCGCTTATTTTCTAAATTAGTTTTTGAGAGACACTCAGGAAACAAAGCTTGAGGTTAAAGTCACATTTCATGTCATACACACTCAGATTTTTGTTCAGAAAGATCCTCGAATTTTTGGTTGTACGGTGGGTAGAACGCTATTGCCACTTTCACCTGGCATTCCGTTGCTGTGACAGCTAGCTTTGCCCTTTTGACTTCTTGGATCCAACTGTGGCATTATTTTCTGTCTTAACATCCTTTTTACACTACTCATAAGCTCTGCAGTATTCTTTTTCCATCTTTTGTAATGTTTGGCCCATAAAACAGTTCTGTAAACCCCCTATGTTTATGCCTGATGCTCGTATGGCATAGTGCATGATGACAGCTTTGAGACTACCAACTGCTACATTACTTCTCCCTCTAGCCTCTTTTTAGAACTCCGCTTTCTATATATAAAACACTCCCAGTATAAATACCGTCTCTGCCCTGCAGGATTAGAAGCCCCATTGGTTATCTCCCTCACACTTTATAAACTTGGGTCTGAGAGATGGGTCTGCCTCATCTCGACTTTGCAATCTTCCCCAACTTTTAATGGAAGTCCCGTTCTTTCTGACAGTTGAGTCTCAGATTCAGGCTGACCTCAAGATATTTCTTCCCCTGAAAAAAAGCCCTCTAGGATTTAGAATGTCTTTACATCCACGCTGGCATGCGTGGATCTGATGCATGCATGTTCCTATTAAAAGGAGCAGACTCCGCTACCATGGAGTGAAGTTTTTTTTTTTTTTTGTTAATTCTTGAAAGCCTCTTGGCCATCCTGCAGCTGTAAAATTGGGAGGGCGCTCATTTCCCCCTCCTTGCCCTATGATTCCGGCGCCCTATGGTTTATTTATTTTAATTAATTTACTTTTCTTATTAAGAAAAGTAAATTAATTAAAATAAATAAATAAAACACACATTGTGCCCTTTACGAGGCTGGCCTCTACGGCACCCTAGGCGGTCACCTAGTTCGCCTATGCCTAAGGCCGGCCATGGATGTAACAACAATAAATCCTTCACCCACTTTCTCACTTACTGCAGTCCCAACTTCTACTATAAAAAGGCTACTTCCCAAGCTAAAACCCAGCTCTAATGCAGCTGACAAACTTCCCACTGGATATTTAAAACTTGCTACTGAGGCCATTGCCTACCCTATTAGCATACTAATCAACAGGTCCATCCAGGAGTCATATGTCCCAAAACTTTGGAAAAGAACGTTTATTCTACCCCTTCACAAAGGAGGCAACTCGACCGATATCTCTACCTACAGACCCATAGCCATATTATATTCTATTTCTAAACTCCTTGAAAAATGTGCACACACGCAATTTCCGCCTTCTTTTCCTTATTAACCAAATCCTTTCTCCAACTCAACATGGATTCAGACCAAATCATAATACAACTGCCTTAATATCCTTCATGGACACAGTCAAAGCTCAAGACTCCGGGAACATTGTATCCAGCCTATCTCTTGACTTATCAAAAGCTTCCCATACAGTATCTCTCTCACTTCTCCTTTCTCAACTCTGAAATACTCTCACTTCTCCTTTTTCAACTCTGAAATACTGGTCTATCACCTCCCTCTCTTCACTGGTTTTCCAGTTATTTATCAGACAACAAGCGGTGAGATGGCAAAACTCTATCACCCTATCGTCACAGCTGTACCAGCGTTCCCCAAGGCTCTACAATAGGCCCACCCCTGTTTAGTATCTTCATTAATCACCTTCACTCTTCATTCAGAGGTCACTCATACAATATGCTGATGACTCTACAATTATATGCTTCACAGACACTTCATCAACATATCACGGAATTGGCATTTACTTCCATTGAGACCTGGTTATACAATAACCATTTGTCTATTAATCCCAACAAAACCAGGTTTATTATATTTACCCCCAAGAAAAACACTTCCATAAAAAAAACTGCGGTTACTATACTTTCTAGAGTAACACAAAAATTGAAGTAGTTAGCCACACTAAACTGCTAGGAGTAATAATCGATGAGAGCTTAAAATTCAAACTGAACTGCCCCAGAAGAACCAGGGCAACACAAGAGGAGAAGCAATGACATGTGCATTCAGAAAGGGAAGAAAAATAAAAACCTCTCCCCCAGAGGGGAAAGAAGGGAGGGACAGAATACTGCAACAGTGGAAAGTAGGTAATCTATAGTTGTGGTAAAATCTTACACTACTGCACTATGTTCTTCCTAATTACTGTTGCAATATTCTTGATAAACGGGAAAGCACAAAATCTACTGGACAGGATGAGACAAGGAAGCCACAAAGCAGCTCTCCAATAACCCATGCAGGATGGCCCTGGCAAAATGCATCCTGGCCCTAGAAATCACATCCAACTTTATAATGTTTAGTAAAGGTATATACAGAATATCAAGTAGCAGCTTCCAAAATGAATCTAGTATCTACAGCCATGAAAAAAGCACCAGAAGATGCTACAGCCCTGTTAGAATGAGCAAAAACAGAAGAAAGCTATTAACAAGGAAAAGAATTGTAAAAGGAAATGGCTTTAGAAATCCTGGAGGAGATGGTTTGCTTAGAAACAGACAAACCCAATTTCCTGCAATGGAAAAACAAAAAGTTGCTCAAATTTCCTTATACACTTAGTCATATTTAGGCAATATCGGAACTGTCCATGTAGATCTAAAGTATTTAGGATTCTCACACTAGCATTTTGTGGAGAAGAGAAAAAAGAAGGAAGATGAAATAGTTTGATTCAAAGACAAATCATTAACTACCTTGGGCATAAAGGATTGGTATGAAAAAAATGACTGTGAAAAAAAAAAGGCAAAGAAAGGGTTACTAACAACACCTTTCCAAGTACAATGCTGCAAAAAAGAAGAAGAAACAACTACAGGCTCAAAAGAAAGCAGAGTCAATTTTTCAAGAATAAAGGTCCCAAAGAAGGAGGAACATGCTTTCTAGGGGACTTAATATGAAGTACACCTTTTAAAAATTGCTCAACTTCAAATCTAGAAGCAAGGGGAGGATTCAAAGGAAGACAAGCAAAAATGACTGACAAATGAGCTTTAAGAGTGGAGTATGTCAGGCCAGAATTGAGCAGCTCACACAAGAAAGAAAGCGCAGTTGTTGAAGTGAATTTACCATAGCAGTAGATGCTTGAATGATCAGTGCTGCAAGTAGCCTTAGCTATACGGGTTATATCCTGCATAGAAAATAACAGGTCTAATAGCTTCTAAAGCTTCAGGGCACCTTCCATACACCCAAACTGTCAGTCAACTCAAGGTGAGCTGACTACAGAGAAGTCTGGGCGTCAAGCCCTTCAGAGCTTTCATGCCAACAGAGAGAGGGAGGCAATGCTAGGAACAAGGGAGGCAATGCTAGGAACAAAAAATAAGTGTCCACACCATGGCATAAACAACACACCAAAAAGCAAGGGGGATGGAGGGAGGGAGCAGCTACTGTGGTCAGCCATCATCCAAACATCTGTTATGGTAAGTTTACTTGCATAGCTGTACTATATTCATCACAATGATCACTGCTGCAGCAGCCTTAGCTATATGGCTAGATTACCCTAGCTTAATACATTTGGGAGGTAGAAGGGGAAGGGTCCAGCAGCCCCTGGAGAATGGTCCTAGCAAAGCCTGATCTAAACCTAGAATAGGAATCAACCTTGCACTGCTTTGTAAAAGTATGTGCCATGTTCCAAATTGCAGCTTTTGGAATACTTGTAGAACCCAAAATTGTCCAAAAGCCATAGATGAAACGAAGGGCCTGGTGAGCATAACAAAAGGCGATAGCCTTAGAAAACCATATGGAAATGGTCTATTTTGTCACAGGCTGTCCCTTCTTACCTTCACAAGAAATGAAACAGATGTCCTTCTCTTCTCTGTTGCAGTACTCTTCACTATAGGGATCTCCCACCGAGGGTAGCCTGACGTTTGACCAGTATACCAAAGCCTTATGATTCTGTATGAGTATGTCTCACACATGTTCCACACGTACAGATGTAGGGCATAAAAGTGAAGTATGGACGCAGTTACCCAGAACTGAATTGCGCCAGTAGAGAACAGTCTGCATAGGACAAAGAAGTCCACGTACATCCATAAGGAGAAAATGCAGAAGAAAAAGGAGAGTCGCCCAGCCAGAAGGGAATCCAGAACAAACAATGGGGGGGGGGGGGTGTGGAGGAATGGAGTGAATACTGCAACAGTGAAAAGGATGACAGCTACTGTTAAGATTTTACACAACTGTCCTATGTCCTTCGATATCACTGTTGCAGTATTCTTTAGTACAGGGAGAGGAAAAAAGCTCAAGAAACAGAATGGGAGGTGAAAGGCTAAGAACAGCCCTCAACAAAACCATACTAAGTGGTCCTAGCAAAATCTGTTCTGGCCCTTGAAACCATATCCAACTTATAATGCTTAGTAAAGGTATGCAGTGAAGACCAAGTAGCAACTTCAAAAGATGGAACTGGTGTCCAACCCCTTGAAGAAAACACCAGAAGACGCAACAGCCCTAGTGGAAAGAGCTCTAACAGAAGTAGACAAAGATTTGCCATGAAAACAACAAAAGTTAATGGCCTTAGATAACCAGGAGGAGATGGCTTGCTTAAAAACAGCCAAACCCAATGTCCTAGGACGAAAGGAAACAAAAAGCTGGTCAGACTTACAAATGACCTTATTTTTATCCAAATAGTACCAATGTTGTCTGTGCAAATCCAATGTATGCAAGACCCTCTTCACCAGCAGACTGAGGACAAGAGGAAAAGGAAGGCAGTTGTACTAACTGATTTAAGGACAACTCATACCACCTTAGATATAAAAGAAGGATTAGCACAATGGGACATCCTGTCCCTGTGGAAAAACCAAAAAAGGAGGAATGACCATAAGAGCCTTGAGCTCAGAAACCCTCCGAGCAAAAGCTGGAGCCGGCAAACAAAACAGTCTTCTGGGTAAAATGTTGCAAAGAAGCAGAATTTGCAGGCTCAAAAGAAGCTCAGTCAATTTCTCCAAAATGGAATTAAGGTCCCAAGGAGGAGGAATAGGTTTCCTTAAAGGCCTAAGATCCAGGATGGCTTTAAGAAATTGTTGGACCTGAAAAAGTGAAGGGAGGATTGAAAAACAGACAAGCAGAAATGCCTGATAAACGAGCCTTCATAGAAAAAAAGACCAAGCCAGACTGAAGCAATTTATTCAAATAAGAGAGGACCAAAGGGACTCCCACTGAAAAAAGGTTATGGTTATGAGCATAGCACCAGACAGAAAATAGTTTCCATTTGGACAGTTAAGATTTTCTGGTTGAGGGTTTCCTAGCCTCCTGTAAACTCTGAGCACGTCCTTAGAAAACAGGTACCTGAAAGGGATAAAAACCCTATCACCCACAGTGTCAGCTGAAGAGCTACCAATTGAGGATGGATGATAGACCCCTTGTCCTGTGTGAGGAGGTCCAACTGGTGAAGTTAACTTGTGGTGATTGCCCCTGGCCAGATGCATTAACAAGGGAACCAGTGCTGTCCAGGCCAAAAGGGAGTCATTAGCATGATTTTTGAGGAACCCAGCTGAATCTTCTGCAAGACTCTCTGAAGTAGAGGAAGATGACTGAAACAAAGAAACACTCCCTTCCAAGGAAAAAGATGCCCATCTTCCATGCCAGATGGGAAGTCACTCTGGAACAGAAGATACGGAGTTGCCTGTTCAGACAGAAGGCAAAAAGATCTACCTGCGGAATACCCCACTTATTGACAATGTCCAGAAATGGGTCTACTTTGAAATAGCGACACTGCAAAATGCCAAAGACCAAAATACTGAGACGAGACTCATGAAAGTTAAAATGCTGAAATGCGTAAGTATTCCCACAGCAAGCAAACACTTGCCCAATGTGGGGAATCATGCCTTTTTCAGCACTGTACTGTGATCTCGGAGTTGGTATATATAGTTGGGGGGGGGGGGTTGGGGGGGGGTTTAGATAGTGCAGTGTGTTTTAATGTGGTGTTGGTCAAATGTTTACTTGCCCTGGGAAAACTTATGTGGGTTGGCATTTTAACTTTTGTGATTCTCGTCTTGGAGTTTTGGTCTTTTTTTGTTCTGGAATTTCGATATTACGAAGTAGATCTCCAGAAACGCATCTCTGGGAAGCATCCATTAGTGAGGCTGTATTTTGGACCCACTCAGAGTCTTGCACTACATTGTGTTGTGAAGGAATGGATATTGCCTGAAGAGTTAATTGATAACAGAGAGCCATCTCCCAAGCCTAAAGAGCCATCCTGCAGAAGAGGCAAGATTTTGTCTCTCCTTGCTTGTTGATGCACCACATCACTATAGTGTTGTCTGTGAAGGTTCGAAGGGTGGTAAGGTTAGTTTTTCCAAAACATAATTCAGGTCTCAGGCTGGCGTGGGTGGCCTTCTGGGAGGTCTGATATTACAAGCCCCTCTGAGGAATTGTGTGATCAAAGTATGGAAGAACAGGGGCTGATCTGTGTCAAAATGAGCTGAAATGGCTGAGGCATGGATTTTAATAGAAAAGAAGGAGAGGCCACTATTAAGTAGCTCCACTAGGTAGTCCAGGATAAGAGGGATGGAAGGTTAAGAGGTATTGCCCCCTCTGGGCTGGCTCCAGAAGCAGACTCTTTGCCATTTTCCAGCGTAAGATTTTTTGGTGCCGGGCCTTCTGTCCTCTGTGATAATATCTAGGATCTGTTTGCTCAACTGGGGCACCTTGTTTGCCTTTAGAGGATAAGCCATGCTGATAATTTCAGAGTCTGCAAGTCTGGGTGCAGCATTCCCTCCCCCACCACCTGAGTCAGAAGGTCTGGGATCACGGGAAGCTGCCTTGGAGGCTGCAGTAAGGGGGTACCAATGTTGTCTGGGCCAGTCTGGAACAATGAGGATGGCCTTTGATCTCTTCCCCCTTATTCTGATCAGTACCTTGGGAGTAAGAGGCAGAGGAGGGAAGGCATACACAAAGAGGGTATTCCAGGGGAATGTCAAGGCATCCACCTTCCACGCTAGGTGGCGATACTCCCTGGTACAAAATTTTTTCAGCTGATGATTGAGATGCGAAGCAGAGAGATCCACCTCCAGCGTCCCCCACTCCTGAGTGATCTGTAGAAAGATTTATCTGTGGATCTGCCACTTGTGGGGGTCCAGTAAGTTCCTGCTTAGGTGGCCTGCCAGGGTGTTGTTGATCCCTGGTAGGTACTGGACTACTAGGTGTAGTCCTATGGAAGAGGCCGTCAGCCAGAGGTTCATGGCTAGCCTGCACAGAGGGTAAGATTGGGTCCCTCCCGGTTTGTTGATGTACCACATTACTGTGGTGTTGACTGTTTTGATAAGAACCCCTGGCTTGAGATGGGGTTTGAAGGATGTCAGAGCCTTTTGTACTGCCATCATTTCCTTCTGTTTGATGTGTAAGGGAAGCTGTTGGGCATCCCAAAGACCTTTGGTGCACCTGCCTTCTAGGTGAGCACCTCAAACAATGTCTGAGGCATTGGTCGTGATGGTCTGCCCGGTGGGGCGAAGGGTGAAGGAAGACCCTTGTTCTTGGCACAGGCCCCTGCCCACCAGAGAAACTCAGCCCTTACACAGGGGATCAGCAGGAGAGGGGGTTTTGACAAAGAGGAGGTCCTGGAGCAGCTTTTCTTTGCACTCTGCCTGACTGAGGCAATCATCCAGATGAGGGTAAATCTGTATGTTTCTCTGTCTACAAAATGCTATGGCTGGGGCTAAGCATTTGTACCCTGGGAGCAGTAGATAAGCCAAATGGTAGCACAGAGAACTGAAAGTGTTGTGAGCCTGCTCTGAAGTGCAGGAATTTCTTGCAGGATTCCCTTGTGGGGATGTGGAGGTAGGCATCCTTTAGGTCTAGGGTCACTAACCAGGCATTTTTTGTCAGCATAGGCAGCAGCTGCTGCAAAATTAGCATTTTGAATTTGGGTACCACCAGGGAGGTTTTCAGAATGGATAGATCCAGGATGGGGCGTCAAGTGCCCTATTTTCTGGGAACAAGGAATAGTCTGGAATAAAAGCCTTTGCCTGTTTGATCTGGGGAAGTAGGTTCTACTGCCCCTTGGGAGATGAGAGTTTGGACTTGTTGCAATGCCTCTGCCCAGTGATTTGGAGGGTAAGTCTGGGTAACCTCTTGGCATTGGGAGTTCGTTGAAAGAGAATTTGTATCCCTGAAAAATGATCTTTAAGACCCATTTGTCCTTTATTACTGAAAGCCAATTTTCTTTGCAGAGGGAGAACCTCCTTCCTCATAGCTTTGGTGATTGAAAGGAGGGCAGAGGGGATAGAAGGAGTCATTGAGAGCTTTTTGCTATAGAAGGATGGCTTAGAACTCCCTGCCTTTGGGGCGGAGGTGGTTCACTGTTTGGTTCTCTGTTGTCCCTGAGATAGTGGCCTGGATGGTCTGTCCCTGCGGGGGTTACCTTGCCCCTGCCTGCTAGGTGCAGGAAAGGAACAATGCTTAGAGGGGAAATTCCTGCTGAACCTAGGAGGTTGAACCTGAAAGAAATCTTTTACTGTGTGCATAGATTTTTGCTTTGTCTTCCATCTTTTTAAGCACCTCTTCTGCTTTTACTCCAAACAAGCGGTCCTTTTCCAAGGGTGGATCAATGAATTTAGACTTGACATGATCAGGGAGAGGTTGTTCCTTCAACTATGCATGTCTCCTAATGACACATCCCGATACTGCTGCCGTGCTTGAGGCTTCTAGGGCATCATATCCAGTGTAATGAGTGTTGGGCCACTTGACAAGTGGAGTGCAGTAAATCTGCTAACTCCTTCGAATTGGCACAGTCAGGAAAGGCTGAAATATTTTGCTTTAATAGTTCCAAAGTGTGTTGTTGATATTTTAACATATGGAACTGACAGTTGAGTGCTCTGACAGCTAAAGTTGCACAGGTACATACTTTTTTACCCCATCTGTCCAGGGCTCGGAAGGAATAGGATTCTTTGCAGAACTAGCCTTAGCTCCTTTAGGTCCCTGTGAGATGACCTCCGGGTCTGCAGCGGGACTTCTGCACAGGTACTTGTAAGAATATGGTACTCTGCAATACCTGTCAGGTTTACTGGGAGCAGGTGGGAGGGCGTCAGGGGCTAAGCTGGATTCATGAAAACATCACCTACCACTTCTAAGATAGGGGAGATGGCTAGGGATCTGTGCTGGGGCAGATCTAGAAACTCTCCGTCTTTTCTTAGACTGGAGGAAGTCCTGAGATTCCCAGTGGAAGTGTTCCCTGAGGGTGTGAAAGGTTTCCTCAAAGGAAAGGTCTTCTGGTGGGGAGGCATAAGGGATAGATTCCTCTGCATCTGAATCCTCATAAGCAGTCCGAGGTTGTTGTTCCTCTTCAAAATCCGAATAATTAGATTCCTCAGAATCCTGTTCTGTCATTATTTCAGGGGAAAAACAAACCAAAAGGTTCCGAACCAGCAGGTGTAAAACTACAAAGGTTTATTAGGAAATGTAAAAGTAAAGCGCTTTTCGTCTCCCTTAGTAGGAAGACTTCTTCAGACAAAGGAAAAAATCATCAAACACAATTTAAAACCCAAAAAAGGGGGGGGGGGTGTTACAAAATTACAAACAGCTGCCTTAATTGAACCCACTGACATACCTTCACATTTAAAGTTGTATTACATTAAAAGCATAAATAAATGTCTACTTAGTGTAGACAGGGTGTCAAACATAAAAAAAGTTTTGAAAAAAGAAACATGAACTTGATAAAAGTAACCAAGAATGTCTTAGTGAAGATTTATGAACCTAATCAAGTGTAAATACTGTTTGTTTCCCTTAAAATACATTTTAGCAAACAACTTTTCATAGGGTAAAACAAAACTCATACAGAATCTTGTGATTAAAAAGAAAATAAAATGAAGTAATGCTTGCAATGTACTTAGAAAGAATTGGCAGTTGTTATCTTTTGAAAAAGAACTCACGGAGAAAATAGGGGACAAACCTGTTATTTTTAGAAAGGGCAGAAACCTCAAAAACATTATGGAAAGACCTTCAATAAAGCATACTAGAACTGAAGGAACATACAAATGTGAGACATGCAACTATTGTAAATTTATATCTACAGGGTCCACATGTATAGTGAAGCAACGTCTGTTTAAAGCAAAGGGTCGTTAAAATTGTAACTCAAAATCAGTGGTGTATTTAGCTGTGTGCCAGTCATGCCCTGCCTTTTATATAGGGAAGACTGACAGAAAACTTAAAGAGAGAATTCTGAACACACGCACCACATTAGGAAGAAGAGCAAGACTAACGCCTTGCAAGACATTGTAATAACAACCCTTCTCACGCTTTCCTTTTTAAAGTTATAGACCAGGTACTTACAGATGAAAGAGGAGGACCCCAACAATTGTTATTAGAAAAAAAGGAACTCATTTGGCAACTTAAAATGAACTCTTACACGTCACCAGGGTTGAACGAAGTTACTTCTTTGACTTGTGTTTTAAAGTTAAGAAACCTGCTAAGATAAGACTTCTTTCATCATTACTTAAACCTCAAGTCTGGTTTTTAAACGTTAATTCACAAATGTTTAACTTGAGAAACATTAGTTTTCTGACCTCTGCAGCGCTTCGCTGTACTTTGACCCATACCTTATTTTATTATTTTTATTTGTATTTTCATTTTGCATAGTTTCGTTCAGGATTTGTATGTTTTATTTTTGTCAGGTTCTGCATTGTGGTCTGACTTGATTTTTGCTTACTTCTAGACACGTACACCTTTTTGCGTAAGCAACAATGAGACCTTAATGTTTAGACCCACGGTATTTTGAAGTGCTATGTTTACCTATTGTCAATGTCATTGAACACCAACAGCTGTGGATTTACTTAGTGTTGCGTTTCTTTCTTTCTTTTGTCTTCTGCTACTTTATTTATTACCTTTTTCGCACACAGTATAAAATAATTTGCAGAACAATGTGCCGTATTCATGGGCACGATTGTGAACTGATTTTTCATTTGTTTGGCTATCCGCCTTTTTCGCATGCTTAGAACCTGCATGGTTCTTGAATGAAGTACCATCTTGTGAATCCGGCGGTTTGTTTGTTTGGATTTAGACGTGTCTTCCACGCAATGCCTTGCCATATTTTTTCTGAAACAGCTGCATTTTGACTCGTTTTGGCTGCTACAACTGTGCATACTAAAAGCTTAGAAAGTGTTCTCATCGCAGCTTGGTGCTTTACCCAATGCTCAAGGAACATTTTAAAAAAATATATTTTTCATATACTGTCGTTGCATTCTGTTGGCGTTGAAATGACAAGCAATTTCTGTGTTAGATTTTTAACACAGAAATAGACATATTCAGTTATTTAACATTAGAAATCACATTTCTTTTATTAGAAACGCCTTTGCAATTCCGGTTATTGCAGACTCCTAGTTGAGTTGCACTGTTTATTTATTCATTGATTCTTCATTATGCATTAGAGATGTGTACTCCTTACTACCTTTTCTGTTAAGGAATGGATATTATACTTGTATATACTTAGTTGCAAGCATTACTTCATTTTATTTTCTTTTTAATCACAAGATTCTGTATGAGTTTTGTTTTACCCTATGAAAAGTTGTTTGCTAAAATGTATTTTAAGGGAAACAAACAGTATTTACACTTGATTAGGTTCATGAATCTTCACCAAGACATTCTTGGTTACTTTTATCAAGTTCATGTTTCTTTTCTGAAAACTGTTTTATGTTTGACACCCTGTCTACACTAAGTAGACATTTATTTATGCTTTTAATGTAATACAACTTTAAATGTGAAGGTATGTCAGTGGGTTCAATTAAGGCAGCTGTTTGTAATTTTGTAACACACACCCTTTTTTTTGGATTTTAAATTGTGTTTGATGATTTTTTCCTTTGTCTGAAGAAGTCTTCCTACTAAGGGAGACGAAAAGTGCTTTCCTTTTACATTTCCTAATAAACCTTTGGAGTTTTACACCTGCTGGTTCGGAACCTTTTGGTTTGTTTTTTGACAGTTTGTTTTTCTTCAGTTTTGGAATTATTTCAGGGGAAGGTTGCCTTTTCCTTTTAGAGGTTGTGGCCTGACTACTCCTGATAAGGGAGGTAAGATCCTCTGCCATTTTAAGCATTTGGGCTTGGGATGCTGGAGCAGGAGTAAGATGGCTGCTACAGGTAGATTTTCTAGGAGTGGCCTGGCTTCTAGGCCTAAGAGAATCCATCGGTCTGAGAGAAATGGTAGTTGGATGAGAAGACTTTTTTGTCTAGAATCGGTAGTGCGAAAGGCCTCCTTGGAAGCCAGTGCCTGCGTCGCGGTTCTGGACCCAACTGAGGCAGAGACAACCAAAGGCTCAGAAGACGAAGAAACGTTTTGCGGCAAACCGGACTCTGAAAGGGTCTCAGTAGAGGCCTACATAGATATTGTAATGGGCATCAGGGGCTGCGAAAGAGCCTCACTGAATTCCGTAGAACTGATGACTTGCTTAGCAGTAGCGTCGTCAGTAGGCATAGCCTTATGTGGTCTGCCTCATCTTTATCTCTACATTTTTTAGGTATGTCTATGGTTTGTTGGCTGACAGACGCCATTTTGGAATGCGAAGACTGAAGGCGAAAATACCGGTCTACAATAGGAGCTCTATGAAGAATGGCTCTCCTGTTAAAAAGGGCATAGAACCAGCAACGGGTGACGTCATGGTCTGGGCCTAAACAAGTGACGAAGTATGAATGGAAGTCTCGGTGTGGGATCTGCTTTCCACAGGCGAGACAATGGTTAACTTTTTCAGACATCGGTTAGTGCAAGAAAAAAAGATCTCCAACGGGGTAAAATTAGCTTTAGATATTTTCAGCTGTAATTTGAACTCTGGTAGCGACCGACCAGCACACTTGCGAACTGCTTCTGCTACGGGCTTCATGGCAAGAAAGACTGACATAATGGAGTCAGCTGCCTTGCTTTATAGCACTGATGCCCTGATGTCAGTCAGCAAGCGACAGCAGCCAACGCAGAAAAAAATTGACTCTGGTATTCGGGACGGCCGAGGGCTACCACAGCAGGGATAACCCACAGGTGATGACTGCAACAGTGAAACACGAATCAGACTGAAAGAGAGACGTCTATGAGAAAACGTTTAGGTGTGGAAGAGAGGACAACATTGGCACGGTCTGAATTCTGCATCTCAGATACATATGATCCTGACAGGAAGTCGAGATGGACTTTTGTAAGTTGATAGTGAACCCCAGACTTAAAAGAATAGGGATTGTGAACTCCAGATCCTGTAACAGGTGACTGGGAGAAGGTGCATGAAGCAACAGGTCATCTAGATAAAGAAAAATCTGAATGCCTTGGAGCCTGAAGAAAATAATCACAAGAGCTAGACATTTTGTGAATACCCTTGGGGCAGTAGAGAGGCCAAAGGGCAAAGCAGTGAACTGAAAATGAAAGGGAAAAACAGAGAAATGCAAAGATTTCCTGAAAAGAGGGTGGATAGGGATATGAATATAAGCATCTTTCAGATCCAAAGACACCAGAAAAGCCTGGGGTGTAAAAGAGAAAACAGGGTTTTAAGAGTAAGTATCCAAAAAGAGGGGACCTTGAGTAAGGTGAACAGGGCAAGATCCAGAATGGGTCTCCAAGTGCCCTCCTTTTGAGGAATCAGGAGTATCCTAGAATAAAAACCCTTTCCCGCTTGGGAAGAGGGAAGAGGCTGAATAGTTCCTTGGAGGAAGTTGCTCTAGAAGAGGTTGAGTAATCCCTGGAAAAGGAGGGAGAGACTTCCATACCATGAAGTAACCATGACTGATGACACAAAGAACCAGACAGTATGAAGTGATGAGAAGGCAATTTGGAAGACAAAGGCAAAGCCAAAGGTACAAAGGAACATGGTCTAAAGGGGGGGGGGGGGTAACTGTCAAACAGAAGCAGGCTTATCAGATAAAGGAGGCTACTGGGCCACAGAAATCAGAGAAGCCTTAGCAGAGGAGGCTCTCCTACCACCCTTCCTGCCCTTGGAAAGTTGGTGGGTTTGCTTGCAGACAAAAGCAGCTCAAGAAGGATAACTGGTTTGGAACTTAGGGATAGGAGAGATAAAAATATGTTTAACGTCCTTCCTTGCCATTCTCTTGGACAAACAGGTCAGCAGCAGCAGCAGTCCCAAAAAGATGTTTATTATCCAAAGCAGCATCCAACAACTTGTCTGTAATGTCCTCAGGCAAAAACTGGAGACAAAGCCAAGAATAACACCTCATGACAGACCCAAAAGGTGCAGCCCTGGAAGAGGCATCCACCGCACCACAGCTACATTTGCTAGAGTGGAGAGCCACTTGAGATGTAGAACCTGAAACAGAGAAGGCAGAAAATATTTGCCTTCAGAATTAGGGTGGTCGGAAATAACCTCACAAGTCTTGGCAAACAAGGCCAGAGCATACCTGGTCATGTGGTTCTGGTAATTAATAGCTCTAAAGGTCAAAGTAGAAGCAATGTAAACTTTCTTATCAAGCCTCTGCATTGCTCTACTATCCTTATTAGAAGGCAAAAGTTTGGAAGAATGCAAGGGCTTGGAAGGTTTGTCAGAAGAGACTGACACAATAGCAGGATATGCAGAAGGACACCTAAATAAAAATTGACAATCCTCAGGAACCTTGCACTACCTGAAGCAACTCAACACCCCCTGTGAATATCAGACACTTGAGAAGAATCCCACTTAAAGAATTCCATCACCCTAGCAATTGCGTCTCAAAAGGAGAATCAATGATAATAGACTGCTCTCCATCATAACCATAAGCCAAAGGCAAAGGCATCTGTGAAGAATAGGACAAAGATCCCTAATCAGACTCTGAATCCCCATCCACGGAATCTGGTTCCCTAAGCCATTTAGAAGGGGTAGAAGTCTAAGGAGGAGCACACACAGAGACACTTGGAAGAGGTTTCAGGCCCACCAAGGCAGAAAACAAGCCCTGAGTAAACTCTTGCCATTCCCTTGGAGAATCCTTAGGAGGACTGGAATACACTTGGTCTTTAGTATTTTCTTGAAAGGGATGTCAGTCCTAACACATACTGGAGGTTCGACCCTTGGCAAGATTATTAAGAGTATCAAGAACCTCCTCCCTGACCACTATCTGGAAAAAGATGGATTCATGTCAGCCTCTGATGGGGTAGTGGCAGAGGAATCTGACGTAGACCCTGAACTCCTTAAGGAGCTATTATCTGGTTCAAGAGAGACGTCCAGTGGAGGCTGGACAGCTAGAGGATCTAGCCGAGATTTCATGGCCTTCTTACCTAGCAGGAATATCTCGGGATTAATGGATTCCACCATGTTACCCTGGTCTAACTGTTTAAGCCACTGGTTTTCAAGACAAATGACAAGGGAAGACAAATGGTTTCTGTGTCTCTTAGGCACAAACGTCTTACAGATACCACAAAAGGTATGGTTGTTGGAAGCACACAAACAAAAGAGACACTGTCCGTGATGACCCTTATGGGGAATCTGCCTCCCACACTGACATGTTCCCTTCTTGGATGACATGAACTCTAGGTAAGCAAAATAAAATACAAGACCAAAGAAAAGAAAAAAAAAAAAAAATTACCACCAAAGGGGCATTATCTGATGGCTATGTATTCAGTACAGTCAACAAGGTATTCAGACCGATGAACAATAATGGCGTTCAGACTGGTGGTAAAGAAGTTCTGGGTAATGGCATCTGTATGTCACTTTTACACCCTACATCCTGTGTGGGGAGCGTGTGTGTGACATACAACATACACTAGATCATAAGGCTTTGGGTATTCTGGTCAAACATTGGGCTGTACTGGGCGGGAGATCTCTATAGTAAAGAATATTGCAACAGTGATATAGGAGGACATCAACTGATCTGAAGACCTGAAAGATTTAGTTCTGTAAAGATAGTACTAGAGTTGTCTGTGGATATCCAAGGTATCCTTTTCTCCCTCATTTTAGGTTCAGGAAAGAAAATGGGGAGATGGATAATTTGGCTTAATGTAAACCCGGACACCACTTTAGGCATAAAAGAAGGATTAGTTCTCAAAGAAACCAAGTCTGTGGAAAATGAGATAAGATTGACTAACCACAGGAGCTTGCAACTCAAGACACCCATCTTGCAGAGGTCAGCAATCGGTAGAACTGTTTTTCATATTTAAAACCTCAAGTTAGCCAGGTAAGCTGCTTCATATGGAACACATCCTCCTTGGGATCTTAATTTTGCAGTAGAGAGGCTAACAGTTTTCTTGGAGGCTGCTTATGCAAAAGCCCTTTCAAAAACATTTTGACATGAGAATGCACTGAAAGAGAAGGATTCATGGGCAGACATGCTAAAATGGGCAATAAATGAACCTTGATGGCGGAGTAAGAAAGGCAGTAAGATAGTAGCTCAGAAAAATTCTGCAAGACCAGAGAACAACTAGCTGTAATGGGTGATTATTCTGTTGCTGGCTCCAACTAGAAAACCTTTTCCATTTACTAGTGTACGATTTTTTAGCGCCAGGTTCTTACCACCATTACTACCTGCTGTACATACTCAGTAAACAAGCAGTCAATTGAAATCGACTGATGTCAGGTTGTATCAAACACTTCTGTTCTTGTTTGAGTAGATACAGTCTGTGAGGAAGCTTGCTGTAATTCTCCCTAGCAATTTCCAAAAGAAGGGAGAACTACAGTTGCCTGGGACAGAAGGGAGTCACCACCATGACCTTGAGGAATTCCCTTTGAATCAAGAGTACTCAAGATATCAATGGAAAGGACAGAAAAGCATACAGGAGCATTCCTGTCCAGTGAAAAGAAAAGGCATTTATCTTCCACAATTACTTGCATATGGAATACTGGTGCAAAATCTTGCCAGTTGATTGTTCAGAGAGGCCAAACAGGTCTACTTAAGGAACTCCCCCACAGGATCAAATCTTGGAAGAACCGGCCCCCAATCTACTTTCTACTTTTGAAAGTCTGCCCTTGCCTTGCTTGTCTGCCACACAATTTTGCTCTTATAGAAGGATGGAGGCCTAGAGTGAGAGGCTGTGCTGTGAAGCTCAAACCCAAGCTAATATGGCTAGTTTGCAAAGTATGACCTGGTTCTCCCTTGCTTGACATACTACATGACTGTGGTATTGTCTGTAACAACTTGAAGCAGTCTAGGGGACTAAAGATGATTCAGAGAGTTGAGTGGCTTGATCAGGGCAAGCATATCTTTTACATTAATGTGCCTGTCTCTGTCCGTGATGTCCTACACACCTTACACTCTTATCCTTCCTGAAACTTCTCCCCCAGCAAAGTCTGAGGCATCTGTGGAGACTGCTTTAAAACAGAGGGAGAAGGGGACACCTGGATTTAATGACTTTTGCCGTCTCCACCAAGGGATCTCTCTTCTGACAAGCTCCAGTACTGGGATTTTAAAAGACAAAGGATGTTGGTGCTGGGGAACAAAAAGACTTCAGATACCACTGTACCTTTCTCATTTGGAGTCTTGCCAGGGATATCATGAGAATCATATAAGCCACGAAACCCAAAATCCAGAGGTATTCCCTCGCTGTGACCAAAGTCAGAGTAGAAAACCTTAGAAACAGATTTAGATTTCTACTGGAAGAAAAGCTCTTTGAATGGAAATGTTCAAGCTGACAACTCAGAAACACAATCCTGTGTGATAGAGTCAAAACAATTTTTGAATGTTCGCTTGGAATCCCAGCTTGTGTAAAAGATCTCTCACCCACGACAGAGATTCATGAGACTCTGAAAAAGCCTCTGCAAAGATAAGTAAATTGTCTAAATATGGGAAAATGATGATACACTTGTAGCCTGCAGTGAGCTAGAAAGTACAGTTTTGTACCTACCATAAATGTAGATGTTCGAGTGCTAATACAGCTGCAGTCATTACAGATGGGTTCTCCTACCGTCAGGTGGGTCCTCGGTCGGCCGAATTCCAAAGTCTAGGTCCGGCGTCGGTTGTTGTCGCCTTCTTCCCTGACGTCAGAGCGACAGGGGTATATAAGACACAGCCGACGCCATTTTCTTCAGACTTTCTTGCCCCAGATGTCAGGTGCCCCCAGAAGGAAGGCAATACATAATTTATATATCTATGTATAGTCATGCAATGCAATATAATCAAAATTCAGTAATTGCAAGCAAATACACCATAGAAGGATAACCCAAACAGGTTGTATGAGGAGGAGTTAGCCACTAGGCCTGTACAAAGAGGGGAAGGAGGGAGGGAAACCTGGACTGCAGCTGTATTAGCACTCGAACATCTACATTTATGGTAGGTACAAAACTGTACTATGTTCATCGTGCATACAGCTGCAGTCATTACAGATGGGTAGAATCCCAAAGCTACGCACAGGGTGGTAGGCACTAGGTGGAATTAGGAGGAGCCGGAATGCCCTGCAACACAGCAGTGGCAAAGCCTGCTCTTGTTTTGGAGTATAAAGGTAGGTGGTAGTGTTTAGTGAAGGTATGCACCGAACTCCAGGTGGCTGCCTCCAAAATATCTTTGGTAGGAACTCCTCTGAGGAAGGCTGCAGAGGTAGCTGTGGCCCTTGTGGAGTGGGATCTGATGCCTGCAGGCACAGATTTACCAAGAAAGGAGCAACAAAAACGTATGCAGTGGTCTATCCATTTTGAAATTGTCTGTTTGGAAATTGGCTTCCCTTGAGCTACTACAGCATAGGACACAAAGAGTTGTTCTGATTTCCTGAACGGCTTTGTTCTGTCCAAACAGTAACGCAGCTGTCTATGGATGTCTAAGGAATCGCAGCTGTCTATGGATGTCTAAGGAATGTAGCAGCCTTTCCCCTTTGTTTTGAGGATTGGGGTAAAAGGTAGGTAAGTGTATGGCCTGATTTAAAGCTACCCTGGACACTACCTTAGGCATAAATGACGGGTTGGTTCGTAGGGAAACCCTGTCCTGATGGAAGATGAGAAAGGGCTGCACAGCCATGAGGGCTTGTAATTCCGAGACCCTACGAGCTGAGGTAATAGCCAGAAGGAAAGTTGTTTTCCAGGACAAATATTACAAATCTGTTGAGGCAGCTGGTTCAAAAGGAGGCAATGTTAATTTTTCTAGAATGTAATTAAGATCCCAGGCTGGGATTGGTTGTTTCCTTGGAGGTCTTATATTCTTAGCCCCTCTGAGGAACTGTCTTAAGAGTGGGTGAGAGAATAAGGGTGGATCAGTGTTGTATTCTGCAGAAATGGCTGAGGCATGGATTTTGATGGAGGAGAATGAAAGTCCACTGTTCAGCAGCTCAGTTAGATACTGTAATATCCGAGGCAAATTCAGTTTTCTAGGATCCTGGTCCTTTTTCTCATTCCAGTGCAAAACAGTTTCCATTTTGCGGAGTAAGCTTTTCTAGTAGATGGCCTTCTGGCTTCCAAAATGACATCCTGTACCTCCTTGGAGAGTAGGGTCTGTTGTGGTGTTAAGGAATTTTCCATGCAGCCAGATTGAGTGTTTTCAGCAGACTGTGAAGAGTTTTGTAGCTGTGCTGAGTCAGAAGAAGAGGCATTAGAGGTAGGGTCCAGGGAGGAGAATGTGTTAGGCTCCTCAGGAGTGGGTACCAGTGTTGTCTTTGACAGTCTGGAGCAATCAGTATCATCTTTGGTCTGTCTGCTCTTGCTTTCCAAAGCACCTTGGGCAGTAGAGGAAGAGGTGGGAAGGCGTAAACTGTCCGTGCTGCCCAACTGAAAGAAAGGGCGTCCACACTCCAGGCCTTTGGATGAAATGTCCTTGAGCAGAATTTTGTTAATTGGTGATTTTTGTGGGAGGCAAAGAGATCTATGTCTGGCCTTCCCCAGGCTTGGATTATCTTTGTAAACACTTGAGGATGCAACTTCCATTCGGGAGGGTCTGTCATATTTCTGCTTAGATTGTCTGCCAGCGTGTTTTCCATACCTGGCACGTACTGTGCTTGAAGCTCGATTTGCCATTCCAGAGCCCTGTTCCAAAGTGACATGGCCAGCCTGCACAGGGGGTTTGAATGTGCTCCTCCTTGTTTGTTTATGTACCACATTACTGTGGTGTTGTCTGTTCTTATTAATAATTGCCCTGGATGCAGGAGGTACTTGAAAGCTGTAATTGCATTTACCACTGCTAGCATTTCCTTTTGATTGATGTGAAGGTGCTTTTCCTTTTGGGACCATTTGCCCTGAATGCACCTGTCTGTCATGTGTGCCCCCCAGGCGTAGTCTAAGGCGTCTGTTGTGATGACTCGATTTGCTTGAGGTTTGCAGAATGGTAGACCTGCGTTTGTTTGGCATGCTTGAGCCCACCATAGAAATTCCTTTTGCAAACATGGAATTAGTGTTATTATTGTTTCCAAACTGTGGCTGTGTTGAGACCATAGGTTTTTTAGGTACCATTGAAGTTTCCTCATATACAACTTTGCACATGGGATTAGAAGAATGCAAGATGCCATGAATCCCAGAGCCTGCAGGATTTTCCTTGCAGTTAGCCTGGTACAATTTGCTAGTATCTTGAAGTACTGAGTTAGTTGCCCCTGTTTTTCCGGCGTAAGATAGGCCATCTGGGTGTTTGTGTCCAAGTTGGCACCCAAGAAAATTATTTTCTGAGATGGTGTTAGCCTGGATTTCTCTATGTTGACTGTGTATCCCAGAGAATTCAATAACTGTGTTACATAAGCCAGATGTTCCAGAAGTATGTGTTTGCTGTCCGCTTGGATCAGGCAGTCGTCCAAATAAGGGTAAATTTGTATCCCTTGAAGTCTGCAGTAGGCAATTACTGATGCCAGACATTTAGTGAATACTCTGGGTGCAGTAGATAAGCCAAAGGGCAATGCAGACAATTGATAATGGGTTGAACCTGCAAGAAATCTGAGGTATCTTCTGCAGCTTTGTCTGATTGGGACATGCAGGTATGCCTCCTTGAGGTCCAATGTTACCAGCCAAGACCCCTTGCCCAGCATGGGAAGAAGCTGCTGTAAGGTGAGCATCTTGAATTTTGGTAAGAGTAGAAATGTGTTTAGGATGGATAAGTCCAAAATGGGTCTCCAATCGGTTCCCTTCCTTGGTACCAGGAATAGTCTGGAATAAAAACCTTGACCTTGTTCGTGAGTAGGTACCTCTTGAATAGCTTTCATGTCCATGAGCTTTGAAATTTGTATTTGAGCCTCTGCCCTTTGATTGTGTGGCAGGTTCGGCATGCCTCTCATTTTTGGAAGAGTGTGAAAATGAAATCTGTAGCCTCTGTTTATAATGTCCAGGATCCATTTGTCTTTTGTGACAATATGCCAATTTTTTGAAAATAATGCCAGCTTTCCTCCCAAGGGTGCTGCCACTTGAGCCTTGCTTGGCATGCAAAGGGGAAAGTCATTGGGTTTGTTTTCTGTATTGCTGTGCACTGTCTTCACCACCTCTTGATGCTGGAGACTGCCATTGTCTGCCTCTATATGATCCTTGAGATTGTCCTCCGCCCCTTGCGCGTCTGTATCTACCTCTTTGGGGCTTGTCCGTGGCTGGAAAGGACCAGTTTTTTGAAGGCCAATTTCTACTAAAACGTGGTGGTTGTACCTGTAGAAAAGCCTTAACAGTTTGCATAGATTTAGCTTTTTCTTCCATTTTCCTTAGTATTTCCTCAGC
Source organism: Protopterus annectens (assembly GCF_019279795.1). Taxonomy (NCBI): domain Eukaryota; kingdom Metazoa; phylum Chordata; order Ceratodontiformes; family Protopteridae; genus Protopterus; species Protopterus annectens. The sequence goes on along the minus strand of NC_056750.1, from coordinate 403,858,061 downwards.
ATTAGTACCAAACAATACATCCTTTTGTAAAGGAGCATCTAGTAATTTAGCTTTGGCATGATCAGGCAAGGTTTTTTCCCTAAGCCAGGCATGTCTACAAATGACTGATCCTGTAACTGCAGCTCTACTTGAGGCCTCTAGAGCATCATAACCACATTGTAAGGTGTGCTTACCCACTTGTTCTGCACTATGCATCATATCCTGCAACTCCTTCAGATCTGGTTGTTCAGGTTGTGACATTTTATTCTTTAATTGTGATAACAGAAACTGCTGATATTTAAGCATATGGAACTGACAATTTAAGGCCCTCATGGCTAGGGTGGCCGAGGTATATACCTTTTTTACCCACCTTTCTAAGGATCTAGACTCTCTTTCGGAAGGTAATGGATTCTTAGCAGTAGAGGCCTTCATTCCCTTGGGGCCCTGAGAAATGGTTTCTGGATCAGCATTATGGCTTTTGTAAAGAAACTGGTGTGAGTTAGGAACTCTGTAGTACCTATCAGGCTTGACTGGGGCTGGAGGCAGGGAATCCGGATTAAGGCAAGCCTCCGAATAAACATCATCAAGTATGTCCAAGACAGGAGGTATCGCCAGAGGTCTGTGCTGAGGTAGCAGAAGAAATTCCCTAAGCCTTTTCTTGGAATCTGAAAAATCCTGGCCTTCCCAATGGAAGTGTTCCTAAAAGGTATGCAAGGTTTCCTCAAATGAGAAATCCTCTGGGGGGGATACAGAAGGAATGGACTGTTCTGCATCAGAATCTTCAAAAGGGGAGTACGAATGTTCCTCTTCATCAGAATGTTCTGAAATAATGGAGCCCTGGTCAGAAGAGGGAGATTCTTCCTCCACTCTGGGTCTCTTGTCCGGCGGGGGTTGGGAACCCCTGATAAGAGTAATTAAATCCTCAGCCATTTTGAGCATCTGTTTTTTAGGCATGGGGCCTGGAGATGGGCCCTGTGCAACAGGCCTCTGGGAGTGCATGGCTGATTTAGACTTGGTAAAGGCCTTGATGGAAAAGGAGGAAGAAGGTCTGAAGACACCATGGGTGGAAGTAGACCTGTCCACATTAAGAGGCTCAACACTCACAGTGGCTTCGGTAGCTGTAGTCAGGGTGTGGGCCGAGGAACCTGCGGTCTCGGTTACAGAGGACACCGCCAGAGAAGTGTCGTTGGTAGTCAGGGGCTGCGTAGGCGCCTCACTGAGAACCGGACCACGTGTAGCCGGTTTTGGCGTGGTGTCGGTGGAGACCGCGGGCCTCGCGTGACAGTCTTTGTCCTTGCATTTTTTGGACAAAATGGTAGTCTGTGTCTCTGACGACATTTTATAGTTAAAAGCTTTACCAAAAAAGTGCTGGGCGAACTCCGCCCGACGCTTAATAGTGCGTTTATTAAAAGTAGCACAAAAGCGACAGCCCGAGACGTCGTGGTCTGGGCCTAAACAAGGAATACAGAGGGAATGGAAATCCTTATGCGGTATTTGCTTCCCAAAAGAAATACAATTGTTAACTTTGTCTGACATCGGTCTGAGGCAAGAAAGGTTTCCCCAATGGGGTACTTAGCTTTAAAGAAGACTTTGGTTTCCAAATTTTCGTAATTTCAGGAGCTGGCCGACCGGCCCTTGCGAACTGCTTCTGCTTCGGGCACCGCGTGGCAGAAAAGACTGGGGAAAATGGCGTCGGCTGTGTCTTATATACCCCTGTCGCTCTGACTCCAGGGAAGAAGGCGACAACAACCGACGCCGGACCTAGACTTTGGAATTCGGCCGACCGAGGACCCGCTTGACGGCAGGAGAACCCATCTGTAATGACTGCAGCTGTATGCACTATGAACATCTTGAGTTAGACACTTTGTGAATACTCTTGGTGCAATGGATATTCCAAAGGGTAAGGCAACTGATGATGTTTTATGTTTCTGGATCACATTAAGAAACACGTCTGGAAGAATGAGGATGTGATAAGCATCTTTTAAATCCAGTAAACTTGAATTAGGAAGTAGAAGCAACAGGTTGCAAAGTGACATAATTTTGAATTTGTGCACCATCACAAAAATTTAGGAAAAAAAGATCTAGTACTAGTCTCTAAGCACTTTCTTTCTTTGGCACTAAAAACATCCTTGAATAAAAAACTTTCCCCACCTGGGAAGGAGGAACTGGTTCCATCACTCCCTGGGACAGTACAGGTGGAAATAAGAGTCTGGTCTGGTAGATGAGGATTTAAACCCTGAAAACGAGGAATTTCCTCCCATTGCCATCTGTAACCTTGATGAATAACCTTCAGAACCCACTGGTAATAAACTTTCTTCAAAGAGAAAAAAGTGGAGATTCAGAATTTCTGGAAAGGAAATGGGGTTGCCAAGGTGGAAGTGGGGGACAAGTTCCATTACATAATCATTCTGACTTGGACGGTTTTGGGAGGTTCCAGAATTCTTTTTTGGAATTCCCTTACTGTTTCTTATCTGAGAAGAAAAGTGGGATAAATACTGTTATTAATGCCAGCAGCAGCTTCTCCAGGGATGGGCACAGCATTTTAACAGATTAGGGAAGTCTTTGCTGTTCCTTCTCTCAGGACTGACAAGAGTGGCTTTCCCTTGCTCACTGAGGGGACCTCAACAGCCAGAGAGGACATGGCTAACTCCCTCTCCACAGTGGCTGTAGGTGTTAAACTAGAGGGATCCAGGGATAAAAGAGGTCTACAGTACAACAAATGGCAAGAGCTGAGTCACCCACCTGCAGCTGAAACAAACTGCTGTGGTGGCAAAGGCTGTTTGCTTAGCATTTTCTTTTTGTGGCTGAAAGGATGACAAATTGTGGAATCAGCAGTTAGTTCCATGGTCAAGCTGAAAATGGTACCTCTTTCCCATGGAAAATAAACAGCAAAAGTCAGTAAAACGGCAAGTCTTTAAACGTCACTTTTACACATAAAAATACAGTAAAAAGCACTTTAAATACTTTATCAGCCCCAAAAATAAAATGCAGTTGCTCCTCTGAAAAAAATACTTTAAACGTTTAAACTGACAGGAGAAAAAAAACACTTGTGTTTAAAAATACAATACAATCTAATTACAGTCCATTAAAACAGGAACATCTTTAAAATAACTTTACTGAACAGGAAAGTTGAAACCAAAATTAAGGAAGGTTCTCCCCAAAATGGAACTTATCTGCCCAGCAAAGGAACAGCACAAGCAGACAGTTGATTCTTGAAAGCCTCAGAGTAGCATACTCTTCAGTGGCAAGAAAACTCTGAATGGCTTGGCACTCAAACTTGTCTTTTTAGCCAGCTGTGCTCAAGCTGACTTGACTGTCTGGCCATGTGGAAGGTGCCCTGAAGCTTTAGAGGCTGACAAGCTGTTATATCGTATGCAGGCTATAACCCGTATACCTAAGGTTACTGCAGCAGTGATCAAGCAATATGATGAAGTTCCTTAGGAATACCACAGAAAGAAACCTCAGATCACATTTGCAACACCAAACAGAAAAATCTCTTCCATTCAGGTACAAAGGATTTTCTAGTATCCTTCTTCCTGGCCTCCTGCAAAACCCAAAGTACATCCTCAGAAAACTGGTGTCTAAAAGGAATCAAAACCCTATCACCCAAACAGTGATGTGTAGGGTGACTAAATGAGGGTGAATGAGAGATCACTTGTCCTGTGTGAAAAGATCCATCCTGTGAGGTAACCTGTGATGATCTCCCCAGGCCAGATCTAACAGAAGGGGGAGCCATTGCTGTTTGGGCCAAAAGTGAGTCACCAACATTTTGGGCCTGTTCCACATGATCTTGTGTAGGACCTTTGGTAACAGAGGAAAAAAGGGGTAGGCATACAGAAACATCACCTTCCAGGAAAAAGACACAGCATCCACTGTCCATGCCAGAGGACTAAGCACTCTGGAACAGAACTTGGGAAGTTGTCTGTTCAGAGGGGAGGCAAAAAGATCTACTAGAGGAGTACTTCAATGATGCACAAAGTCCAGGATAACCTCCATGTGAAGCATCCATTCATGAAGATCTGGCCCGGCCCTGCTCAGACTGTCTGCCACTAGATTGTACTCTGAGGGAATGTATACTGCCTGAAGAGTCAGTTGATGGCTGACTGCAAAATACCAAGCCTGAAGAGCTAGCCTGCAAAGAAGGTACGATTTTATGCTCCCTTGCATGTTTACGTACCACATAACCATGGTACTGCCTGTGGAAATTTTGAGGGGACCTAGAACCCAAAGGGAGTGCAAAGCATGAAGAGCCGGAATCAAAGCTTTGATGTGAACTGACTTTTTGAGATTTAAAGTGAATTCCTCACTGTGAAGCAGCAGTGTATTTGGGGTTTTGAAGCAGGAAGTGCTGAGAAGGGGCTTGAATCAGAAGGTCGTCCAAATAAGGGAAAATGTGAAGTCCCTGAAGTCTGCAGAAGGCTATCCCCTGGGTCCAGACATTTGCTTAAGACTCTCAAAGCTATATAAAGACCAAAAGGCAAACCAAAGAACTGATAACAGAAGGAAGAAACCGTGAAGGTGAACAGGAATGGAAAGGTAGACATCCTTCAAATCCAGGGACCCCAGGGAAGCAGCAGGAGAAACAGACTGGACAGACAATGTTTCGAAAGTAGGAACATTCAGAAATGTGTTGAGAAAGAGAAGATCCAGAATGGGCCTACAAGAACCCTCCTTCCTGGAAACAAGGAACATCCAGGAATAAAATCCTTTGCACTGCTGAGAAGGTGGAACTGGCTGAATGGTTACCTGAAACAAAAAGTCTTGAATAATTGAAAAAAGTGAGGAAGCTGGCAATGGAGAGGATGGGGAAATGCCCAAAAAATTAGGTATGGACTTTCAAACTATGAAATAGCTGTAATGAATGATGGAAAGGACCCACGAGTCTGTAGGTATGTGTTGCCAGAATGGAAATGAGAGTCACTCTGAGGGAGAGAGGAATTTGGCCAAGGGGCAGAATACAGCAGATATCAAATTCAGGTAGATTAGTCAGGAAGAGAAGGCTTTTGACCCTTCCAGTGCTGATAAGGCTCATAAGGAAACACCTCTTAATCCTGGGAGGCCATCTCTGTTGAGCGGTAACTTCTCTGAAATGTAGAAAAAGGAAAAAGGAAGATCTGCTTAAGATTTTGCATGCCCTTCCCCCTTTATCCTGCAAGGTTTTGAAGAGCTTAGCTTCAGCAGAGCCAAAAAGATTCTGGTTGAATAAAGAGTGTAGAGCAACTTAGCCTTAATATCTTCAAGAAGGGACTGCAGTCACAATCAGGAATATGCCCCGATAACCAACCCTAATGCAGTTGACCCAGCAGAAGCATCAGCATCATAACTACATTTTAAAGCGTGACAAACTACTTGGGGAACACAGGTCAGAAGGGAAATGGTAGATGATCTAGCTTCTGAATCAGGCAAATCAGACAGAACACACCAAAGTTGAGAAAGAAGAGCCAGCTCAAATCTAGTCATATGGGTCTGGTAGTTTATTGCCCTGAAAGCTAAAGTGGCACAGGTATACAATTTTTTTTTTTTACCATACCTGTCCATAGCACTACTGTCCTTGTCAAAAACAAATTGTAAGAGGACAGCAACTTAGAAGGCTTATCTGTAGCCAGGGAAATCAGTGCAGGGTCAGAAGAAGGGCTTTTATAAAAAAACTTCTGAGCTTCCCGAATTTTATAGAACCTGCAGATTTATTTGAAGCTGGAGGCTGAGAGTCAGGAGCCTATAAAGAAAAAAAAGTTGTTCAAGACAGCATCCAAGACTGGAGGGACTGCTGAAGGCTGGAGTAAATCAATTTGCAAAAATCAGAGGAGTAAGCCAAGGACTCCTCTCCAAAATCTAAGTCTATATCCTCCTCAGGGGAATCAGAGTCTCAGGGAGACTTAGGAGAAGAGGACCAGGGAACAGAGGAAGGAATAGATAACCCTTGAAGGGGGTTTCAAAGCCATAAGGGCTTTGAAAAAACCTTGACTGAAGTCCTGTCATTCTGTGTGTGGAGCCACGTCTGATTTTCTGTTTCTTTTTCAAAGGAAAATCAGTTCTAACAGTATGGGAATCAGAGGGCTCCCTACTGAAATGGAGAGTGCAGACAAGCAAAAAAAAAAAAACCAACAAAAAAAACAGGAGAAGCACGAATCTCAAAAATCTCTCTTCTCCTTTAAACTTCTTTTTGCAAGGGTGGAGGCAAGCTCCTCCTGCATCCACCCCCATGTGGGAAGCAAGCCTCCTTACACCCCCGAACTTGTATATACAAACTGCAAGATCAGCACACCTCAGAGAAAAGGGAATATTCCAAGAATTGGCATCTTGCCTTAGCATATTTAAGTCCGATCTTTCAGTCCCTGTATTTCAGGACTCTCTCTAGCAGGTCCCAACATTCTAAAACATTAGAGAACCAGAGACTTCCTCTCCAACAAAAACCTGGGGAGTCCCCCCTAGACCCCAACAAAACGATATTCTGCTGCTCCCCCTCCTCGTCTACAGCCAACGTAGGCACAGTCCCACTGATGCAAGAGTAAGTAATCCCATGTCAGCCTCCAATACAGTCCCAAAGGGGGGGTGCTGACGGAACCAGATGTTCCTCAGGTTCTTCATCCAACTTGACTGAGACTTCTGAAAGAGGTATGACACCAGAAGATTTTTTATTTATTTACTTATTTTCTTAAGCAGCAACTGAACACCAGGTTACGTGGCTTCGGAAGCCATTGTTCCCTGAACCAGAAGCTTCAACTACCGGTTTTCTAACTAGACAGAAAGGAGAGCAGACAAGCCTCAGAATATGGTCATAGGCAATACCTGGTCAAAAAGGTGCTTCTCATCTCTATCCTTATGGGGAATCTACCTCTCACATTTACATTTTCCCTTCCTGGATGACAAGTAAAAAGCAATATTACTGAAAGAAAATAAAGTAAGGAAGAGACTCCAACATGACAGTTATCTTTTACAGCTCGGTAGTTGACGAACGCCTTGCAGACTGAATTCAAAAAGCAGCATTCAGACTGTTGGCAAAGGTAATGTACGACATACGTCTGACGTACAGTATCTTTAAGGAGCTAAAGCTTTAGTACACTGGCCAGAGCATATATATTTTTAGTACTAGGCATCATATGTTGTACTGCTTCACTGTTTTGGTATGCTTTAAATGTTTGGACAACAAATGTTTTTAGTGATAGGTGACATATGGCGCACAGTTTTAGAGATTGGAAATAATGACTTATGTTTTTTAGTTATGTATATTTTCTGGTCATGAGATTCATTAGTCATGTGTTTATTAAGTCATGTGATTGTTTATTTGTGATTTGAATGGTTGTCTGCTTGATGTGCTACTGTATTTAAATGCTCTCTTTTAATTTCATTAATCTGAAGAAGCGCCCTGGTTGGCGCGAAAGCGCTCATTAAATTATTACTGTTTTTTTCACATCTGCTGTGTTATTCAACTTCATTTGTGTGGTGTTTGAGAGTTGTTTATACATTTTATCTGAGGACATTTCTTCAGATGTTTGTAAGCATTATTTTGTTCTATTTTTTCACCAATGCTGAAGCATGGCTGAGGATCTTTACAGAGTTGTACTATGAACTGGGAAAATTTGAATGTACTAAAGTGGCCAGAACGGTGAAAGCAGTTTGCACAATTCCGTGTTGAGGGTAATCCCTTGCTGTTACAAGATCTGTTTAGCAATGAATCAGACAGCTGATGATGCTGTCAATAGAGAAGCTTTCTTAACTCTTATTAAACAACCTGAAGACTATTTGTTTAAACTAAAATGCATGCAGTACTGGTGTTTTCATCTAGAAGCATGCATTCACTATACTGTTGTACCAAGGGGGGGTGACAAGTCACCAAAATGCCAACCTATGGTGGCTCCTACCCCAAATTATTAGTGAAATGGCAGAGATTAAATGTGGATACAAGATTCAGTTATATGAAGCTGATTTTAGACCTCTTCAGGCCCACTGAAAATCTCCTTTTGAAGGAGTTCAATATTCTGTTCCAACAACTGCAACATAAATTTTATTTTGCCACGTTCTATACAACTTTTGATCAGCTGAGTAACACTGTCACATTATATGAAAATAAGTTACTGTCACAGAAACATAAGAAATTGAGAAGGGATACTTCTGATTTTTGATCGAGCAATGTAGTCTCTTGACGAGAATAACAATGGGCTCAACAGGCAACTAGAGATCCTGTACCTTTAACCCCTAGTTCTGACACCATTATGAATATAGTGACTGATAATTCCAACAATAGTGTCACTACAGTTATTACTTCATCTAGCTCTCCTAGCGATAATGTGAATAATACTCCCTCTTTAGGTGAGGATGTACACAGGAAGACTAGTATCACCAATAATAAAAAGAAGTTATGTACTCATCATAACGTTCCATGTTTGTAGTCCATCTCGCCCTTCATGCTTACTTTTGGGTTCGGAGCCGATCCTCTGCTCTAACTCGGCCAATTACAAAGCTCAAAGTCTCATAGTTGGCTCGTGGCAAGGTAGGTATCCTACAGTGCACTAAAGAATCCCCAGATCTTATTTGCTGCTGTCTACATAAAAGTGATAGAAAAGTTATCCACAAGGAACAACAAAGATGAAAGGTCTCCACCCTACCAAAGGCAATACTATCCTGTCTCCAGATCCTCCAAGGATACATGGATGGGGGTAGGTGGGTGGGCTTGTAAGAATGAAGGGTGAGATGGACTACAAACATGGAACGTTATGGTGAGTACATAACTTTTTTATGTTCTGTAGTCCTATCTCACCTTTATTCTTACATATGGGGCAGCGTCCCTAGCACCACTTTCACGGGTGGCTCCCGGGAATATACCCCTAAAAACTGTGGAACCAAAGGAGGCTCTATATCCCTTGAGGTCAAACCCAATTTGTAATGAGTAATAAAGGTATGAGGGGTAGCCCAAGTTGCTGCTGTACAAATACTGTCAATTGGGACTCTGGCTTGAAAGGCAGCAGATGTGGATAGGGATCTGGTGGAATGAGCCTTAATTTTAAACGGATGTTCTTTTCCATTGGAAGAGTAGATAAAAAAGAGATACAGTTGGAAATCCAATTAGACAGAGTTACCTTGGAGACTGGCAGACCTATCCTAGTTTCAGAAAAGGATACAAACAATTGGTCTGATTTTCTAAGTTCCTTGGTTCTATGTAGGTAGAACCGTAACTGTCTGTGAACATCAAGTTGATGAAATTTACATTCTGCACTGTTTGAATGTTTAGGAAAAAATATAGGCAGTTCGATAGTTTGGTTCAAATTAGACTAAGAGCAAACTTTGGGGATGAAGGAAGGGTTTGTACGAAGGGAAACTATGTCTCTATGAAAAATCAAGTAAGGTGGTTTGACTCACAGTGCTTGCAACTCTGACACCCTTCTAGCGGATGTAATAGCTACTAGAAAAATGGTCTTCCAAGACAGAAACTTCAGTTCACAAGAATGTGCGGGTTCAAAAGGCAAGGAAGGGAAGCAAGTTTGGACAGAACGGAATTTAGATCCCAAGGAGATACAGGTTCCTGAAAGGGAGGTCTTAGCAAGGTAGTGCCTTTAAGGAAAGTTTTATACAATCTGTGAACCATCAGATTAGGCTCATGTTGTCCCAAATGAAAATTGGATATCGCTGCCAGTTGAACTTTAATTGTAGCAGCAGCTGATCCCTGATGGAAAAGTTTGGTTAGGAATTCTAACACCAAGGGGATGGGTGCTGTGTAAGGATCTACATTTTTCTCTTTTGCCCAGATAGAAAATCTTCTCCATTTGCTAGCTTATAATTTCCTCATGGAAGGTTTGTGGGAAGACGTGAGGATATGGTCACTGCAGGTGAAAAATCATGAAGCCTGACTAGGGATGGAAGTGGAGCAGCCATGCTGTCAAGTTGAGGGTATGGAGCCAGGGGTGAAGGGAAACAGACGTGTGTCAAGAGGTCTGGAACTGGGTCCAGAGTCCATGGATCATCTAGGAGATGAGGCCCGAGAAAGGGGAACCACATCTGACGAGGCCAGTAAGGTGTGATCAGAATCATTTTGCTTCCCAAGGACTTTGCTTTCTGGATCACTTTCGATATGAGCAGAAAGGGGGGAAAATGCATAAATAAGTCCCAGAGGCCAATTGTGAACAAATGCGTCTCTCGGTATCTACCCTAGTGGGGGGATAAGGGAGAAGTAGCTACTGCATTTGGCGTTGATTGGACTGGCAAACAGATCACAGCAAGCCTGTCCCCATTTGCTGAAAATCTGTTCCGCGACTTTCTGATTTAGAGACCACTCGTGTGACATCAAGATTGCCCTGCTGAGCTTGTCGGCTATCACATTGGTTGTCCCCAGGATATGCGTTGCTACTAGAAAGCATTGGGAAGATATCACCCACTGCCAAACATGAAGAGCCTCTCGACATGGAGGGTAAGATCTGGTTCCTCCTTGCTTTAGATATCATACCACTGACATATTGTCCGATTGGATTGCTATCGTCCCTAGAGGAAGAAAGTCGTGAAGTGCTTGAAACATTAGTAGCACTGCTCTCATCTCCAGGACGTTGATATGCAAGTGAGCCTCGTGACCTTGCCATGTGCCTTGGACAGTCCTGCCTAGAAAATGCCCCCCCCCCCCCAATCTGGGAGGCATCCGTGGTCACAGTAGCAATGGGTTGGCGAGGAAGGAAGGGTGTTCCTGTAGTCAGCGGATCGGGCTGAATCCACCAATAAAGGTCCTTTTTGCAAGATTCCATTATGAGAAGATGATGAGACAGAGGTAGTTGTTGAAGAGACCACTGGGAAAAAAGTAGCCATTGAAGGATTCTCATATGCAATCTGGCTAGTGGAACTAGAGTTACAGTAGAAGCCATGGTCCCTAAAAGTTTCAGCACTGTCTTGGTCTTGACTTTTTGTTGAGGAAGTAAGCTGTATATCTGTTGTCTGAGATTTTGAATTCTGTCTGCAGGAAGACGAGCCATCATGGTGACTGTCTAATTCTGTGCCTATAAAAGTCACAAACTGAGAGGTTGAAAAGGGAGACTTTTCCCAATTTATCGTAATTCCTAGCTGGGTGCAGAGCTGGATGGTTAAATCCCTGGCTTGTAGGAGTAGGTGCCTGGTGGTGGCGGTCAGGAGGCAGTCGTCCAGGTACAGAAACACTTAGAATCCACAACGTCTTAAGTGAGCTGTCAGTACCGCCATGCATTTGGTAAACACCCTGGGTGCTGTAGTGAGACCAAAGGGCAGAGCATGAAACTGGTAAATGACTGGCTCCCATCCGGAAGCGTAGATGACTCCTGGATGCTCTGTCCATTTTGATGTGGTAGTACGCATCCTGGAGATCTATGGAGCACATCCAATTGTCTTTCCCTAAGAGAGGGAGTATAGGTTACCATCCGGAACTTGGACGACTTCATAGGTTGGCACTAGGCTATCAGTCTTAGGGCCTATACAAGCCTAGCCATAACAATTCCCTGGCTATTTCTTCCCACACTATTTACTTCCCTGGACCCCTGTCTAGCAGGGCGACTGACGTGATCCCCGGGGTGAATTTCCTTTCTCCCATCCAATCGTCAAGGTTCCTTTTGAAGAGGACCAAAGAGGCACTCTGCTTGACATGTATGGGCAATCTATTCCAGTCTGGGGAGTCGCTGGGTCAGGAACCTATCCCTCCAGCATGTTTTGTTTATTGTGATGACAAGGTTTAGATCCCTGGAGCGTGTGGCTCTGAGGGATTGGGATTTCATTAAGTGTAGCATGTACAACAGCTCTGGGTTTAACATGGCCTTGTATGTTAAGCAAAGATCGCCTCTGAGTAGACGATATGCGAAAGAGTATAGCTGGAGCTTTTTAAGGCGGTCAGCGTAGAACATCTGCTTTAAGCCTGTGATTCTTTTAGTGAGGTATTTCTGTGGCCTTTCCAGTTGTTGCAGATGTCTTGAAAGGTACATACCAAACGGGGCATTGTATTCTATAATGGGTCTAATGAGGGATGAGTACAGTGGGACAATGACCTCCTTTCTTCTGGATGAAAAGCCCTTAGTGATGAGGTGTGCCACATAGAAGGATTTCCTGACTGTTGTGGCGATGTGATTATCGAATGAGTAATAAAGGTATGAGGGGTAGCCCAAGTTTCTGCTGTACAAATACTGTCAATTGGGACTCTGTATCCCTAAGTCTCTTATCAAACTTTCGGTGTTTAGTGTACTGCCACCTATATGGTAATTCATGGATACATGTTTTTTCCCCAAAGGGGATAACTATACATTTCTTGGCATTGAGCTTGAGCCCATGGCTCTGGCACCAAGCATCTGTTTCTGTAAGACCCTTTTGTAGAGTATCCACATCATTTGGGGATTCAATAATGACTCCCAGTTTGCAGTCATCTGCAAACTTTGTTATCCAGAGTCCCTTAGTGTTGGCCTGTACTTCAGAGAAGTAGATGCCAAACAAGAGTGGTCCCAGGACTGAACCCTGAGGTACTCCACATGTCACTTGTCTGGAGCTGGATTTGGAGTCGGCTATTTTTACAGTGTGGGTTCTATCAGTAAGCCAGTTAGCAACCCATTGGGTGACGTAGGGTGACGTAGGGATTACTGCCCAGCTTAGTAAGTTTATCTATGATTCCAGAGTGGGGGATGGTGTCAAAGGCCTTGGCAAGGTCTAGATAGGCTGTGTGGACCACCTTACCTAGTTTGTGAACTGATGTCAGTGTTGGGGTCCCCAATGAGCAACCATTGTTTACGGTATTTCACAATCTTACTTATGGTGAACAAAAGGCAATGAAAGAGCTACAGGGTATGGAACATTTAGTGACACGCTCCTTGGATAAAGGGAGCGCTACTGTTCTCATGGACAGGGATAAATATTTTGAGAGTATGTCTCATTTATTATCAGATGAATCCACCTACTTTGCATTCACTAAGAAAGAACTTGATAATTTCTAGATTACATAATGATTTATATGATTCTTTTATGACCAGAAGCATTCCGAAAGAGCTTTGAGTTTCTGGTAGCTCAGAATCCAATTGTAACAGTGTTATATGGGCTGCTGAAACAAACATCCACATAAACCTCCCATGAGGCCAACCGTTTCAGCAAGGGGTTGACTCCCACAGGCTTTGTCAGATTTTCTAGAGAAAATGCTTAAATCTCTGTTAGATGAACACAGACAGTACTTAGAGGTACGAAAAGTACAGTTGTGTACCTACCATAAATGTAGATGTTTGAGTATATTCACTGTTGCAGTCATTACTCTTGGGTTATCCTGCTGGCAAGCTACCCTCTATCGACCAGAATTCCAAAGTCTAGGTCCGGCGTCGGTTGCTGTCGCCTCTTCCTGAAGTCAGTGCGCCAGGGGTATAAAAGATGCAACCGACACTATTTTCTTCAGTTTTTCTTGCCCCAGATGTCAGGTGCCCCCAACTTGGTAGGCTGAAAAATATGCCAATAATAATGCATGCACAAAAATAACATTTTCCTCATCTACAAGCAAATACACCAAATAGGTTGTGTAGGATAGAGAAGTGCAGATAAGTCCCAGCAAAGAAAAGGGGGATGGAGGGTGGGTAACCAGGACTGCAACAGTGAATACACTCGAACATCTACATTTATGGTAGGTACACAACTGTACTATGTTCATCGTGTTTCACTGTTGCAGTCATTACTCTTGGGTTGAATCCCAAAGTGGAGGATGGATGGCTGGGCTAAATAGGATTAGGAGAGGCTATGAGGCCCTCCAGAACTGCAGTGGCAAAGCCTGCTCTGGACTTGGAGTAAAGAGGTAAGTGGTAGTGCTTTGTGAAGGTGTGCACTGAACTCCAAGTTGCAGCCTCTAAGATATCTTTGGTTGTACTCCTCCAAGGAAGGCTGCTGAAGTGGCTGCTGCCCTGGTTGAATGAGGCCTAATGCCCTTAGGCACTGATTTGCCATGTTGAAAATAGCAGAAGCGGATGCAATGACCTATCCATGTAGAAATAGTCTGTTTTGAGATAGCGTTTCCTTGTGATCCTGCAGCATATGACACTAAAAGTTGTTCAGTCTTTCTGAAAGCTTTAGTTCTGTCCAAGTAGAAGCGTAACTGCCTGTGTATGTCCAAAGAATGCAGAATTTTCTCACCCTTGTTCTGTGGATTTGGATAAAAGGAAGGCAAGTGAATGGTTTGGTTGAGGGCCACACTGGACACCACCTTGGGCATAAATGTAGAGTTTGCCCTCAGAGAAACCCTGTCTGGATGAAAAATGATAAAAGGTTCCATAGCAATTAGTGCTTGTAACTCCGAGACTCGCCTTACAGAGGTTATTGCTAGGAGCAGAGCTGTTTTCCAGGATAAGAATTTTATATTTGCTGTTGATGCTGGCTCGAAAGGAGGCAGTGTGAGTTTTTCCAAAACATAACAGAGGTCCCAGGCCAGAATTGGTGCTCTCCTTTGAGGCCTAATGTTTTTGGTCCCTCTGAGGTACTCCCTTATTAAAGGATGAGAAAAGATAGGTGGTTCCGTATTGTAGTGGGCTGAAATGGCAGAGGCATGAATCTTAATTGATGAGAAAGAAAGGCCTTTGTTCAGCATCTCAGTTAGGTATTGTAAAATCTGAGGGATATTTGGTACACACGTGTCAATGCCTTGTTCCTGGTTCCAAGCACAGAATCTCTTCCAATTTTCTGCATAAGATTTTCTGGTACTGGGCCTCCTGGCCTCCAAGATAACATCCATAACAGCTTTTGAAAGAGGAGTGTTCTGAATGGCTACATTATCTGCCATGCTGCCAGATTTAAGGTCCCGAGTTGGCTGTGCAGGATCTTATTGTTTTGTTGGGTCAGCAAGTGAGAAGTTTGAGGCAATATCCATGCTGGACCTTGAGACAAGCTCTTTAGGATTGGGTACCAGTGCTGGCGTGGCCAATCTGGTGCAATCAGTATCATTTTTGGCTTCTCTTGTCTGACCTTTAGGAGTACCCTGGGAAGGAGAGGCAGTGGGGGAAAAGCATATACTGTTAGATTTTTCCAGCTGAAGGATAGGGCGTCCACTTTCCATGCTTGCTTGTGGTAAATCCTTGTGCAAAATCTCTGCAATTGGCAGTTGTGAGGGGAGGCAAATAGATCTATGTCTGGGCATCCCCATTTCCTTATTATCATGCTGAAGACTTGTGGATCCAGTTTCCATTCGTGGGGATCCATGAGGTTTCTGCTTAGTTCGTCTGCCAGTGTATTTGTTTTTCCTGGCAGGAATTGTGCTTGCAGGTGAACTTGAAAAGCCAATGCTGTGTCCCATAAGGTCATTGCTCGTCTGCAGAGGGGGTAGGAATGTGTTCCTCCCTGCTTGTTTATGTACCACATGACCATAGTGTTGTCTGTCTTTATCAGTAACTGTCCTGGATGAAGCAGATCCTTGAAAGCTGTCAGGGCATTTTGAACAGCGAGCATCTCTTTTTGATTGATGTGAAGATGCATCTGGTTTGCAGGCCATGTGCCCTGAATACATTTTCCTGCCATATGGGCCCCCCACGCATAATCTGATGCATCCGTTGTCAGTGTCTGTCTGGCTGTGGGTAAACTGAATGGCAGACCCTTGTTGTGGTGACAGGCTTCTGCCCACCATCGAAACTCCTGTTGCAGGCAGGGAATGAGTGCGATTACTGACTCCAGGCTGTGGCAATGCTGAGTCCAAACACTTTTTAAATACCATTATAGTTTCATCATATGCAGTCTGGCATATGGAATTGGTAGAATGCAAGATACCATGAAACCCAAGGCCTGCAGGATTTTCCTTGCAGATAAGTGAGTTTTTGTTGCCAATTTCTTGAAGTAAGTAGTCAGTTGCTTTTGTTTGTCTGGCATGAGATAAGCCATCTGGGCAGTTGTATTTAAGCTTGCACCCAGGAATATTATCTCTTGAGAGGGCACTAGTTTTGATTTCTTTTCGTTTACTGGGTACCCTAGGCCAATCAGTAATCTTTTTACAAACGCCAGATGCTTTAGAAGAATGTCTTTGTTCTCTGCTTGAATTAGGCAGTCGTCCAAGTAGGGATATATTTGAATTATTTTTTGTCTGCAAAACGCAATTACTGGTGCCAGGCATTTTGTGAAGACCCTGGGCACAGTAGATAAGCTAAAGGGCAGTGCAGAGAATTGGTAATGCACTGAGCCAGCTATGAATCTCAGGTATCTTCTGCAAGACTCTCTGATTGACATGCAGGTATGCCTCTTTTAGGTCCAAAGTTACGAGCCAAGCCTTTTTGCCCAGCATGGGCAGTAGCTGCTGTAGAGTCAACATTTTGAATTTTTGAACTTCCAGGAATGTATTTAGTATAGACAGGTCCAGTACTGGTCTCCAGGTTTTGTCCTTTCTGGGTACTAGGATAAGTCTAGAGTAAAATCCTTGCCCCTGCTCTTGTTGTGGTACTTGTTGAATGGCCCTCATGTCCATGAGGGCTGTAATTTGTTTTTATGCCTCTGCCCATTGATTGTGTGGCATGTCTGGCATACCTTTTGACCTTGGTAGAGTGTGAAAATGGAACCTGGAGCCTTGGGACACTGTTCAGGACCCATTTGTCTTGGGTAACCATTTGCCAATTTGATGAAAAAAATGCTAGCTTTCCCCCTAAGGGGGCTGCCAAAAGAAAAGTCCTTGGATCTGGTAGAGGAAAGTCATTGGGACTGTTTCCTGTAAGATTGTGATTTGTCTTTTCTGCTTTTGGAGGTAGGAGCACCCCATTGTTTAGGCCTGTATGAGCCTTGGGGCTGAGATCTGCCTCTGGGACACCTGTATCTGCCTCTTTGTGGTCTGTCTGACACTGGAAAGGACCAATTTTTAGAAGGCCAGTTCCTGCTAAACCTGGGTGGCTGTACCTGTAAGAAATCCTTGACTGTTTGCATGGATTTTGCTTTATCGTCCATTTTTTTCAACACCTCTTCTGCTTTAGTACCAAACAAAGTATCATGCTGTAATGGTGCATCTAATAATTTTGCTTTAACATGATCAGGGAGATTCTGTTCCTTTAACCAAGCATGCCTTCTAATAACAGAACCTGTAACATTGGCCCTGCAAGAGGCCTCCAGTGAATCATAAGCACATTGCAAAGTATGCTTTCCCACTTGTTCAGCTGCATGCAGTAAATCCTGCAATTCCTTGTTCTCTGAACATTCAGTATTTGTCAAGAATTTCCGTTTAAGCAGTGACATTAAATACTGCTGATATTTAAGCAAATGAAACTGACAATTTAAAGCCCTTACAGCCAGGGTAGCAGAAGTGTAGACTTTTCCCCCCCATCTGTCTAGAGCCCTAGAATCCCTATCAGAGGGGACACATTTTTTGCAGTGGAAGCTTTAACTCCTTTGGGACCCTGAGATATACTTTCTGGGTCAGCAGTGGGGATTTATATAGGAATTTATGAGAATCCAGGACCTTGTAGTATCTGTCTGGCTTAGCAGATGCAGGGGGTAAAGAGTCAGGGGACAGGCCGGACTCTGAAAATACATCTACAATGTCTAGAACAGGTGGAATAGCAAGGGGTCTGTGTTGAGGAAGTAGCAGAAAGTCTCTGAGCCTTTTCTTAGCTTCAGAATCTTGGCTCTCCCAGTGGAAATGCTCCCTCATGGTATGCAGGGTTTCTCCGAAAGAATAATCCTCAGGAGGAGAGGCTGAAGGAATGGATTCTTCAGCATCAGAATTCTCATAGGGAAGCATGGAGTAATCCTGTTCAGAAGAGGAGTCAGAGGAAATAGAAACCTGATCAGAAGAATCATACTCTGTCTCTTGCCTAGGCCTCTTATCAGGAGGGGGATGGAAGCCCCTGATCAAAGTAATTAGGTCTTCGGCCATTTTCAGCATCTGTTTTTTAGGCATGGAAGTCTGAGTAGGAGAATGCTGTACTTGTTTCTTTGTCTTTAGAGCTGCTTTAGTCTTTGAAGCTGCAGATGGCTTAATATATAGTTGCGTAGGTCTGAAGACACCCTCAGAAGCCGATGCCTGCTCAGCGGCTCCGGACCCATCTGAGGGAATTATTTCCGAGTGTCCAATACCTTGAGTATCCAGAGGCTCAGTCGGCTCCATGTGGGAGTCGGAAGTGGCCTGTGGCTCTGAGGTAGCAGGAGCCAGGGGCTGCGAAAGCGCCTCACTGAGAACCGGCGACTGGCCTAGCAGAGGCCTCGTCGTCGGTTTTGGACCTCGGATGCCTATCCTTTTCCTTGTCCTAGCGTTTTTTTGTAAACTCCGGTTGTCGGCTGGGCCGACGGCATTATATAATTAAATCTTCGGCCAAAGTAATGAAATGCAAAATCGAACAGACGCTTAATAGTGTGCTGGTTAAATCTAGCACAAAACCGACAGCTAGCAACGTTGTGATCAGGGCCTAGGCAAGGAATACAGTAAGAGTGAAAATCCTTATGAGGTATTTGCTTCCCACAAGAAATACAATTGTTAACTTTTTCTGACATCGGTCTGGAGCAAGAAAAAAGTTTCCCCAACGGGGTACTTAGCTTTAATGAAGACTTCAGTTCTGAAATTCGGATTTGAAAATCTCAGGAGTCGGCCGACCGGCACTTGCGAACTGCTTTTGCTTCGGGCACTGTGCGGCAAGAAAGACTGAAGAAAATGGCGTCAGCTGCATCTTTTATACCCCTGGCGCACTGACATCAGGGAAGAGGTGACAGCAACCAACTCCGGACCTAGACTTTGGAATTCTGGCAGACTGAGGGTAGCCTGCCAGCAGGATAACCCAAGAGTAATGACTGCAACAGTGAAACACGATGAACATCAGTTTCTCCAAACCTTGTATGAATGCACGTGGAATGAGTCTGCCAGAGAGGAAATCTTGATGGTGATGTTAGATGTTCAATCTTTATTTACGGCAATACTGAATGTGTCAGGCTTAGAGTACACCAGGATGTTTACTTTATTTTTTATTTTACATTTGTTGACCGGGATAGTCCAACTGGATGCATGTCCATTTTCAGCGGAGGCCCGGGGAGAAAAGCTCCAAGGGTAAGCAGATACAACATTACAAAATACCAGCATTACATATTACAAACAGACTATTTACAGAGATTACATAGGTAACCAAGTTAAACAAGTTCCACAGGTTACAGTTAATCCTGAGCACAAGTCAGAATTAAACTAAATTAAACAGTAAACTTGTTAACAGAATTTTAACATTCTAGAGAGAGTTAGCCAGGCTTGATACATTGACATAGCCAGTTAAGTGACAAATGTGTTTGAGTCTAGTTTTAAATTGACCTAAGTTGGAAAGTAAGGTAATATCAGCTGGAAGAGAGTTCCAGGATCTACTTACAGAGTTTGCAAAGAGAGAATCACCGGCTGTGTTATTAATTTTGCTAGTCTGAATTAGTAGTTTGTTAGAGGATCGAAGCAGTTTAGGATTGTTATAGGGGGTGATAATATTTTTAAGTGCAGGAGTATTGTCCGGATTATAGAGGATTTTATAGGCCATAATCAGTTGGTTATACTGGATTAGGCTGGGTAGTTCAAGCCACCCAAGCTGATTTAGACTGATGCATGTCCTAAATGGAAGCCCAGTGGCAAACCTGGCAATGTGGTTGCAGCAAATTGAGAGTTTGTTAAGGACAGTCTTGTTTAAATTTGAGAGTAGAGGGGATGCATACAGAAGGGCTGAAAGAAGGTGAGAGCGAGCTATGGCATATTTACAGCGAGTATGATGCAGGGATAACTAATCTGGTTTGTTTCTTCAGTGAGCTTATGTATTCATTTCTGTTGACAAGTATTGCCTACAAAGGTTGGGCATAGCTATGGGCACGTCGTGTGCCAATAGCTACGCTAATGTAGTTTTTAGCGTACTGGGAAACCACTCAAATTCTAGACTGCAATTGTTTTTCATTAAGTACAAGTGGTCTGTAGATGACGTGTTCTTTCTATGGTCAAGAACAGACTTAGAATTACAAGATTTTGTTTGTTTGTTTCTTGAACACCTCCATATCTTTCCTCTCGTTTACCATGACATGCTCTGAAACCTCCATACAGATTTGGGATGTAAATATATGTAGGACTATTGCTGGTGGCTTCCCTTCAAGATTGCTTAGAAAGATTTGTAGAAAGAATAACATTCTACACAGGGACAGCATGTACCCTAGGATCATTTATCGTAACATTAATGAAAGGACTGTGAGGATATTGTTTATGAAAATGTATCTGCTTTCAGGTCTACGTTATGTGATAGAGGCTACCCGAATTGAGAGGTGAGTCTATATTTAAATTCAGATAAGCTTGACAGGTCGGACAGAGCTAAGCCTTACTTCTCTAATCATGTTCCATCTTCAAGAAGTGATTTAGTTCAAATTAGACCCCCAAGATTAGGGGTTCCATTGCACTACTGCTTGAAAGTTAGGACTGTATGTGAAGCTATTAGAAGGAACTGGCATATTTTCCTAGCTGATGAGAAGCTGAGGTAAACTGTAGCCACGGAACCTAGGTTCTGTTTTAGAAATAGAAAGTCACCTGAAAGATTGTTGTGCTATGATAGCAATGTTCCCCCGATTAGACCAGTATCACAGCACAGAGGCATTCACCTGTGTAAGACTTGCAGTGCCTATGTTTACACAGACATCAACAGTAGTTTTTTTCAATCAGCCAACTAGTGGCAAGAGATTTAATTTTTCTAGGTAATCAGATGGCTCAAGTAAAAATGTGGTTTACTTAGCCAGGTGCAGAGCATGTCATTCATTTTATGTGGGAAAGACAAATCGTTCACTGAGAGAACGAATTAGGGAAAGTACAGTCGTGTACACTCAACATAAATGTAGATGTTCAAGTGTATTCACTGTTGCAGTCAGCACACTTGGGTAATCCGGCCAGGGGTAGCCCTCAGTTGACCCGGATACCAAAGGCTTAGTATTTCTGCGTCAGTTGCTGTCGCTCCAGGACTGGATGTCAGGTCAGTAGTGGTATAAAATCAGGCAGCCGATGCCATTACATCAGTTTTCCTTGCCCCAACTCTCAGGAGCCCCCAAATAGGGAGCTAGGTTATGGTGGAAGAACACCACCAGTAGAAGTAAATACCAAAAATTCCCTGTAAGGAGAGAGACAAGGGGGATGGAGGGTGGGAAACCAGGACTGCAACAGTGAATACACTCGAACATCTACATTTATGCTAAGTGTACAGAAGTGTGCTATGTTCTTTGTGTTTCACTGTTGCAGTCATCACACCTGGGTTGATTCTCAAAGCTGAAGAAAAGGGTGGAGGAAGTCGAGAAGACTGGGGGTTGGCTAGGATGCCCTGCAAGACGACGGTGGCAAAGTCTGCCCTGGATTTGGAGAAGATAGGCAGGTGGTAATGCTTGGTGAAGGTATGAACAGAAGTCCATGTTGCAGCCTCCAGGATGTCTCTGGTGGAGACTCCTTTGAGAAAAGCTGCAGAGGTGGATGTTGCCCTGTTGGAATCCTTCCTGATCACCTTTGGGGGCGGTTTCCCGTGCTGTTTGTAGTAGAAATTAATGCGGTGTACTATCCATTTGGAGACTGTTTGGATATGGCCTTGCCCTCTGCCCCTGCTGCAAAGCTGACTAGCAATTGGTCAGTTTTTCTAAAAGATAGAATCTGAGCTGTCTGTGTACATCTAGAGAGCACAGAATCCTTTCTCCCTTATTTTGTGGGTTAGGGAAAAAGGTGGGCAAATGAATGGATTGGTTGAGAGCCACACTGGACACCACTTTAGGCATGAAGGATGGGTTAAGTCCTGAGGGAGACCCTGTCAGCATGGAAAATGATGAAGGGCTCTACAGCCATGAGTGCTTGTAGCTCTGAAACTCTTCTAGCTGAAGGGATGGCCAGAAGCAAGGCTGTTTTCCAAGAGGAATTTTAACTCTGCTGAAGCTGCAGGCTCAAAAGGGGGTAGGGTGAGCTTTTCCAACACAAAGTTAAGGTTCCAAGCTGGGGTAGGAGCTCTTCTGGGTGGCCTTAAGTTGTTAGCCCCTCTTAAGAACTGTTTGATGAGAGGGTGTGAGAAGAGAGGTGGCTCTGTGCTGTAATGAGCAGAGACGGCAGAGGCAAGAATTTGAATAGAAGAGAAGGATAGACCCCTGTGTAGAAGGTCTGCTAGGTAATCCAGGATGAGAGGGAGGGAGGGCTGTGTTGTTTTGGCTCCCTCAGCCTGGATCCAGGTGCCAAACCTTTTCCATTTGTCAGCAAAGGATTTTCTAGTGATGGGGCATCTGGCCTCACGTATAACATCCAAGACTTGTTTGCTTAGGCTGGCAGTTTGTGGAGAGGTCAGGGAATAAGCCAGACTGCCAGGTTCAGGGTCTGCAATTGTGGATGCATGAATTCTATATTCTTCTTGGTCAGGGGTATTGGGATCTAAGGTAGGTGCCATGTGACAAGCTGCGCAGCAGTGGGTACCAGTGCTGGCATGGCCACTCTGGGGGAATCAAGATTGCCCTTGGTTTTTCCTCCCTTATTTTGAGCAGTACCCGTGAAATGAGTGGTAGAGGGTGAAATGCATAGATCGAGAGGTTTACCTATTGGAATGATAGAGCATCCACTTTCCAGGCCTTGCTGTGAGGTTCCCTGGTGCAGAATTTGCTGAACTGATGATTGGAGTGGGAGGCAAAGAGGTCCACCTTCGGGGTGCCCCATTTCTGGGTTAGAAGGTTGAAGGTTCTGTGGTCTAACTGCCACTCATCTGGGTCTAGCAGGTTCCTGCTTAAGTTGTCTGCCAGAGAGTTTAGGGAGTCTGGCAGGAATTGTGCTAGCAGGTGTATTTGCATGGCTGAGGCTATGTGCCAAAGGGTCATGGCAAACCTGCAGAGAGGATAAGAGAGTCCCTCCCTGCTTGATAATATACCACATCACTGTGGTGTTGTCTGTTTTGATCACTAGTCCCGGGGAGAGTAGGGGGTCTGAAAGCTGTCAGGGCGTGCTGAACAGCTAGCATCTCTTTTTGGTTGATGTGCAGATGTATTTGATTTGGGCTTCAGTGGTACTGATTGCACCTGTCATCAAGGTCTGCACCCCAGGCATAGTCTGATGCGTCTGTGGTGAGGGTCTGGGAGGCATGGGGCTGTGAGAAGGGAAGTCCCTTGTGGTTGCATGCTGCTGCCCACCAAAGAAAATCTTTCCTTAGACAGGGTATCATAGGTATAATAGTTTCCAGGTCTTGAGAGTGTTGACACCAAAGGCTTTTTAGGTCCCGCTGTAGTTTCCTCATATGAAGTCTGGCATATGGAATGAGTAGAATGCAGGAGGCCATGAACCCTAGAACTTGGAGGAATTTCCTTGCAGATAACTGGGTTCTGGTGGCTAGTTGAGAGAAGTAGCTTGTCAGGTAGGCTTGTTTTTCTGAAGTAAGGAATGCCATCTGGGATGCTGTGTCCAGGTTTGCTCCCAGGAATACATTTTTTGTGTGGAGACTAATTTTGATTTGTTTTCATTGAAAGTATACCCCAGGGAGGTCAGTAGGTCCTTTACAAAGGTCAGGTGCTGTAACAGCTTTTCCTGTCTGCCTGAATCAGGTAATTGTCTAAGTAGGGGTACATTTGAATATTTCTTTGTCTGCAAAAAGCAATGGCTGGAACCAGGCATTTTGTGAAAACTCTGGGAGCAATGGATAAGCCAAAGGGAAGCGCAGAGAACTGAAAGTGCATAGATCCTGCCCTGAAACGCAGATATTTCCTGCAAGATTCCCAGACTGGGATGTGTAGGTAGGCCTCTTTTAGGTCTAGGGTGGCTAACCAAGCATCCTTGGAAAGCATAGAAAGAAGCTTCTGGAGGGTGAGCATTTTGAATTTTGGTATCACCAGAAAGGTGTTTAGAATGGATAGATCAAGGATTGTGCACCAGGTGCCCTCTTTTCTGGGTACCAGGAAGAGTCTGGAATAGAAACCCTGGCCTAGCTGGTCTGCAGGAACATGCTGTATTGCCCTCATGGAGAGCAGGGAAAGGACTTGCTTTTTGGCCTCTGCCCACTGGTTTGGAGGAAGATCTGGGAACCCTTTTGGGGTTGGCAGAGTGTGGAAATAAAATTTGTATCCCTGAGACACTATGTTGATGACCCATCAGTCGTTGGTAATAGAGGCCCAGTTGTTTGCATGGAAAGAGAGTTTTCCTCCTAGGGGCACAAGCAGGTGGGCAGAGGAAAGGGGAAGAGGTGTAAAGTCATTATGAGTTCTTACCATATGGAGGTGGCTTAGTACTCCTGTTTTTGAAGTGGAGGAACTCCACTGCTTAGATATCTGCATTCCCTGGGACTGCTGTCTGGGAGAGTCTGCTTCCCCTGGGTTTGGGCTGAGCTGGCCTGAAAGGGGCCGGAAAGGATCAGTGCTTGGAGGGGCAATGCCTATCGAACCTCGGAGGCTGGACCTGTAAAAAGTCTTTAACTGTCTGCATAGATTTAGCTTTTTCTTCCATCTTTTTTAAGACCTCTTCTGCCTTGGTGCCAAACAAATTGTCTTGGTTCAATGGTGCGTCCAATAATTTTGATTTTACATGGTCTGGCAAGGTCCGTTCCTTAAGCCAAGCATGCCTTCGAAGGACAGAACCAGTGACTGCTACCTTGCAAGATGCTTTTTGGGTGTCAAAGCCACACTGCAAGGTGTGCTTAGTAACTTGGCTTGCAGAATGCATAAGCTCCTGTAATTCTTTATTTTCTGCACAAGCAGGAAAGGAAGATATTTTTTGTTTGGAGTTCCATGGTATGCTGCTGATATTTCAGCATGTGGAACTGACAATTTAGTGCTCTAAAAGCAAGAGTTGCAGAGGTGTATACTTTTTTTTACCTCATCTGTCTAAAGCTCGGGAATCCCTGTCTGAGGGGGTGGGATTCTTAGCTGAGGTTGCTTTAATACCTTTTGGTCCCTGGGAGATTACCTCTGGGTCAGCAGTAGGATTTTTGAAAAGGAATTTGTGAGAGTCAGGGACTATATGTAGTACCGGTCTGGTTTCCTGGGAGCAGGAGGAAGGGTGTCAGAAGTCAAACTGGATTCTATGAAAACATCATCCACAACATCCAGGACAGGAGGAATGGCTAAAGGTCTGTGCTGTGGTAAATCTAAGTATTCCCGGAGTCTCTTTTTTTGACTGAGGATAGTCCTGACATTCCCATTGGAAATGCTCCCTTAAAGTATGTAGGGTTTCACCAAATGAAAAATCCTTGGGAGGAGAGACAGAAGGAATGGATCCCTCTGCATCAGAATCCTCATAAGCAGAGAGGGGTTGCATGTCTTCATATTCAGAAACTTCAGTCATCAGACTCCTGTTCATATAAAAAACTACTTGGACAAGTCTCTTTTTCCTTTGGAAGGGCTAGCTTGGCTTCCCCTAATAAGCATAATAAGGTCTTACGCCATTTTAAGCATTTGAGATTGAGGCATGAAAGCAGGTGCCTGCGCCTGGGTCGTTGGTTTTTTAGGCGTAGTTCGCACCCTGGGCCTTAGAAACTCGGTAGTTTTAGAAAGAACTGAAGATGTGAAAGAAGTCGGTTTGTGTTGAGTATTGGTAGTGCGAAGAACTTCCTCGGAAGCCAGTGCCTGCTCAGCGGCTTCGGACCCATCCAAGGTAGAGATGTCCGTAGGATCCTTAGTCGAAGAAGAGTCTCTCGGCATACCGGACTCCGAACAAGTCTTGGTAGCAGCCTGCGAATCCACAGAAGCGAGCATCAGGGGCTGTGAAAGCACCTCATTGAGGACCGGAGAATTGAAGATTAGCTTAATGGAAGCGTCGTCGGCAGTCTTGGAACTGTGTGGTCTGTCTCTGCCCTTATCCTGCTGTTTTTTTTCAGAAGATCAGTAGTCGGATGGCTTACGAAGACAGAGGGTGAAAATATTTAGCTACAATAAGGGCCTGCCGATGTACAGTTCTGGAGTTGAACAAAGCACAAAAGCAACAGCGAGGGATGTCGTGATCTAGGCTAAACAGGTGACGCAGTTAGAATGGAAAAGAATGGAAGTCTTGGTGTGGTATTTGTTTTCCACAGCCGAGACAATTGTTACCTTTTTCTGACATCAGTTAGAGCAAGAAAAAAGGAACCCCAATGGGGTACTTGGCTTTAGAAGACTTCAACTTCAATTCAGAAATGAAAACTCAGGAAAGCGGCCGACCGGCACTCATGCGAACTGCTTTTGCTTCGGGCTCCTCGGCAAGAAAGACTGATGTATTGGTGTCAGCTGCCTGATTTTATACCACTGACTACCTGACATCAGTCCTGGAGTGACAGCAACCAACACAGAAATACTAAGCCTCTGGTATTCGGGCCGACAGGGTTACCCCTGGCAGGATAAACCAAGTGTGATGACTGCAACAGTGAAACACGAAGAACATCACATTTATGACACTCGTACTTGTAATGAAAATAATGCTCTAGTTAAGCATGCTATGCAGAAGTGCTTTGAACACTCTTTTGTTTTCTTAGTTATACAACAGTTTGATATTGGCATGAGAATGTTAACAGACAGAAATGAACTGAAATGGATCTTTGCATTTCAAGCGGATCAAGGCTTTGGGTTAAATGAAATAGTACCTTTGAAACCACACCTTCAGTTACGTCCTCTCATTAGGTGATTTGATGTATAGTTTTGCATATTTATTTTTGGTACTAGGCATCGTATTATGCACTGCTTCAATGTTTTGATATGTATAAATGTTTGGACAACAAAGCTTTTTTAGTCCAACAAAAAATAAGAAATATCCGAACAACGTAAGTCAGCTGCTTCACTTTACTTATGTTTTTTAGTTATGTACATTTCCTGGTCATGAGATTCATTAGTCATGTGTTTATTAAGTTATGTGATTTTTTTTTTTTTTTGTTGCGATTTAAATGGTTGTCTGGTTGATGTGCTACTGTACTTAAATGCTCTGGTTGGTGCAAAAGCACTCATATTATTAAAGTATTCCTGTTTTTTCATCTTGGGTGTGCTATTCGCCCCCAGTTTGTGTGGTGTTCGATGGTTGCTTACACATTTTATCTGAGGACATTTCTTCAGATGTTTGTGAGCTTTATTTTATCCAAGCATCACCAACTTACTGGCCCAAACTACCGCAACATTGTCAAAAACAGTAAGAAAAGGAGTCAGAGTAGCAAACAAATTAAGTAGCCAACAAAATAGTGATGAACTCACAAGTGGAAGACCAAAACTCTGTAAAAAATTAAGAGAAGTCAGCAAGCCAAGAAACTGGTAAATATTACAAAAAGAGCCCAAATTCTTCTCTCTGGTTCTTTGGTGATCGCAGCAAGAGAGACCTGGGGAGGGGAGAAGGCAAGAAGTATTATGGAAATGGGGACTGGGGGAAGAGGCTGGGAAAGTTTCAGGGGCAAGTGACTAGTGTTTACAGTCACGAATCCTGTGGGTTAAAATGGACAGACTGGGTCAAGTAAGACAACATTCGTCAGAGTTTAATTTGATTAGGTTTCATTATGGCTATAAAGTACAGTTTTGTACCTACCATAAATGTAGATGTTTTGAGTGCTAATACAGCTGCAGTCCTAACAGATGGGTTTTCCTGCCTTCAGGCGGGTCCTCGGTCGGCTGAATTCCAAAGTCTAGGTCCGGCGTCGGTTGTTGTCGCTTCTTCCCTGACATCAGTGCGACAGGGGTATAAAGGAATCAGCCAACGCCATTTTCTTCAGTTTTTCTTGCCCCAGATGTCAGGTGCCCCCAGAAGGAAGGCAAAACATAATTATAAGTAATAATGCAATGCAATAATATCAAAAACCAGTAGTGCAAGCAAATACATCATAAAAGAATATCCCAGTCATGTTGTATGAGGAGGCGTTAGCCATTAGGATAGTCCCAAGAGGGGAAGGAGGGAGGGAAACCTGGATTGCAGCTGTATTAGTACTCGAACATCCACATTTATGGTAGGTACAAAACTGTACTATGTTCATCGTGCATACAGCTGCAGTCCTAACAGATGGGTAGAATCCCAAAGCTAACAAAAGGGTGGTAGGCACTAGGTGGTACTAGGAGGAGCCAGGATGCCTTGCAAGACTGCAGTGGCAAAGCCTGCCCTAGTTTTGGAGTATAATGGTAGGTGGTAGTGCTTGGAGAAGGTATGTACAGAACTCCAAGTGGCTGCTTCTGAGGAAGGCTGCAGAGGTGGCAGTGGCCCTTGTGGAGTGAGATCTGATGCCTGTAGGTACAGTCTTGCCATGCAGGGAATAGCAAAAGCATATGCAGTGAGCTATCCATTTAGAGATTGTCTGTTTCGAAATTGGCTTTCCTTGAGCTCCTACAGCATAGGACACAAAGAGCTGGTCTGATTTTCTGAAAGGCTTTGTTAGGTCCAGATAATAACGTAGCTGTCTGTGGATATCCAGGGAGTGTAGTAGTCTCTCCCCTTTGTTTTGAGGATTAGGATAGAAGGTAGGTAGATGTATGGCCTGATTCAAAGCTACCTTGGATACCACTTTAGGCATAAAGGACGGATTGGTTCGCAAGGAAACTCTGTCCTGATGGAAGATGATGAAGGGCTGCACAGCCATGAGTGCTTGTAGTTCTGAAACTCTACGAGCTGAGGTAATTGCCAGAAGGAAAACTGTTTTCCAGGACAAGTATTGCAAATCTGATGAGGAAGCTGGTTCAAAGGGAGGCAAGGTCAGTTTTTCCAGAATGAAATTGAGATCCCAAGCAGGTATTGGCTGTTTTCTTGGTGGTCTTAGATTCTTAGCCCCTCTGAGGAACTGCCTTAAGAGGATGTGAGAATAAGGGTGGGTCAGTGTTGTATTCTGCAGAAATGGCTGAGGCATGGATTTTGATGGAAGAGAATGAAAGTCCACTGCTTAACAGCTCGGTTAAATACTGTAGTATTTGAGGTAAATTCAGTTTCCCAGGATCCTGACCCCTTTTCTCATTCCAGGCGCAAAACCGCTTCCATTTTGCGGAGTAAGCTTTTCTAGTTGACGGCCTTCTGGCCTCCAAAATGACATCCTGAACATCCTTGGAGAGTAATGTTCGTTGTGATGCTAAGGGATCTTCCATGCAGCTAGATTGAGTGTCTTTAGCTGGCTGTGAAGAGTTTTGAAGCTGTGTTGAGTCAAGAGAAGTGGCATTAGAGGCAGTGTCCATGGTGGTGAATGCGTCAGGCTCCTCAGGAGTGGGTACCAGTGTTGTCTTGGCCAGTCTGGAGCAATGAGGATCATCTTTGGTCTGTCTGTTCTGGTTTTCAGTAGAACTTTGGGCAGCAGAGGAAGAGGTGGGAAGGCATAAACTGTCATTGATGTCCAACAAAAAGAGAGCGTCTACTCTCCAGGCCTTTGAGTGGAAAATCCTTGAGCAAAATGTTTTCAATTGGTGATTTTTGTGGGAGGCAAATAGATCTATGTCTGGCCTTCCCCATGCTTGGATTATCTCTGTAAAGACTTTTGGATGCAACTTCCATTCGTGTGGATCTGTCATATTTCTGCTTAGGTTATCTGCCAGCGTGTTTTCCTTGCCTGGCAAGTACTGTGCTTGTAGTTAGAGTTGTAAGTCCATGGCCATGTTCCAAAGTGACATGGTCAGTCTGCATAGGGGGTAGGAATGAGTTCCCCCCTGCTTGTTTATGTACCACATAACTGTGGTGTTGTCTGTTCTTCTTAGTAGTTGCCCTGGTTGCAGAAGGTCCTTGAAGGCTATAATAGCATTTACTACTGCTACCATTTCCTTTTGATTGATATGAAGGTGCTTTTCTTTTTGGGACCATTTGCCCTGAATGCACCGATCTACCATGTGCACCCCCCAGGCGTAGTCTGAGGCGTCTGTTGTGATGACTTGGTTTGCTTGAGGCTTGCTGAATGGAAGGCCTGTGTTTGTTTTGCAAGCTTGAGCCCACCACCGAAATTCCTTTTGCAGACATGGAATTAGTGGTATTATTGTTTCCAAACTGTGGCTGTGTTGAGACCATATGTTTTTTAGGTACCATTGAAGTTTCCTCATATGCAGCTTTGCACATGGGATTAGTAAGATGCAAGATGCCATGAATCCCAGAGCCTGCAGGATTTTCCTTGCAGTAAGCCTGGTGCAATTTGCTAATGCTGTGAAATATTGAGGTAACTGCCCCTGCTTCTCTGGCGTGAGGTAGGCCATCTGGGTGTTTGTATCCAAGTTGGCGCCCAGGAAAATTATCTTCTGAGAAGGTATTAGTCTTGATTTCTTTTTGTTGACTGTGTATCCCAGAGAGCTCAACAACATTATTACATAAGCCAGATGTTTCAGAAGTATGTTCTTGCTGTCCGCTTGGATCAGGCAGTCGTCCAAATAAGGATATATTTGAATCCCTTGAAGTCTGCAGAAGGCAATTACTGATGCCAGGCATTTCGTGAATACTCTGGGCGCAGTAGATAAGCCAAAGGGCAGTGCAGAGAATTGATAATGAATTGAACCTGCAAGAAATCTGAGGTATCTTCTGCAATTTTGTCTGATTGGGACATGCAGGTATGCCTCCTTGAGATCCAATGTTACCAGCCAAGACCCCTTGCCCAGCATGGGAAGAAGTTGCTGTAGAGTGAGCATCTTGAATTTTGGTACGAGTAGAAATGTGTTTAGGATGGACAGGTCCAAAATAGGTTTCCAATCTTTTCCCTTCCTTGGTACCAGGAATAGCCTGGAATAAAAACCTTGGCCTTGTTCGTGCGTAGGTACCTCCTGAATAGCTTTCATGCTTATGAGCTTTGTAATTTGCCTTTGTGCCTCTGCCCTTTGATTGTGTGGCAGGTTTGGCATGCCTCTCATTTTTGGAAGGGTGTGAAAATGAAATCTGTAGCCTCTGTTTATAATATCCATTATCCATTTGTCTTTTGTGACAATATGCCAATTTTTTGAAAACAATGACAGCTTTCCTCCTAAGGGAGCTACCATTTGAGACCTGGTTGGTCTGCAAAGGGGAAAGTCATTGGGTTTGCTTTTTGAAAGATTGCGAGTTGTCCTCACCACCTCTTTCTGTAGGAGCTTGCCATTGTCTGCCTCTATACGATCCTTGGGCTTGCCCTCTGCCCCTCGGGCGCCTGTATCTGCCTCTTTGGGGTCTGTCTGTGGCAGGAAAGGACCAGTTTTTTGAAGGCCAATTTCTACTAAAACGTGGGGGTTGAACCTGTAGAAATTCTTTCATTGTTTGCATTGATTTAGCCTTTTCCTGCATTTTCCTTAATACCTCCTCAGCATTAGCACCAAATAGTACATCCTTTTGAAGAGGGGCGTCTAGTAATTTAGCTTTGACATGATCAGGTAGGGTTTGTTCCTTGAGCCACGCATGCCTACGTATGACTGATCCTGTAACAGCAGCTCTACATGAGGCCTCTAGAGCATCAAAACCACATTGTAAGGTATGCTTACCCACTTGTTCTGTACTATGCATCAAATCCTGCAACTCTTTTAAGTCTGGTTGTTCAGGCTGTGACATTTTACTTTTTAATTCTGATAACAAAAACTGTTGAAATTTTAGCATATGAAATTGACAGTTTAAGGCCCTCATGGATAAGGTAGCCGAGGTATATACCTTTTTTCCCCACCTTTCTAAGGATCTGGAATCTCTC
This sequence comes from Protopterus annectens, assembly GCF_019279795.1. Taxonomy (NCBI): domain Eukaryota; kingdom Metazoa; phylum Chordata; order Ceratodontiformes; family Protopteridae; genus Protopterus; species Protopterus annectens. Next base: position 403,826,637 of record NC_056750.1, on the reverse strand, counting down.
TCGGAAGGCAATGGATTTTTAGCAATGGAGGCCTGAACTCCCTTGGGGCCCTGTGAGATGGTTTCTGGGTCAGCAGCATGGCTTTTGTATAGAAATTGGTGTGAGTCAGGAACCCTGTAGTACCTGTCAGGCTTAACAGGAGCTGGAGGTAGAGAGTCCGGGTTAAGGCAGGCCTCCGAGTAAACCATCTAGTATATCCAAGACAGGAGGTATAGCCAGAGGCCTGTGCTGAGGAAGCAAGAGAAATTCCCTGAGCCTTTTCTTGGAATCAGAATATTCCTGGCCTTCCCAGTGGAAGTGTTCCCTTAACGTATGCAAAGTTTCCCCAAATGAGTAATCCTCAGGGGGGGATACAGAAGGGATGGACTCCTCCGCATCAGAGTCTTCAAAAGGGGAGTAAGAAGGTTCCTGATCATCAGAGTGCTCTGAAATAATGGAGCCCTGATCAGAGGAGGGGGAATCTACCTCCTCTCTAGGCCTTTTGTCCGGAGGGGGCTGAGATCCTCTGATAAGAGTAATTAAATCCTCAGCCATTTTGAGCATCTGTTTCTTAGGCATGGAGCCTGTAGATGGGCCCCGAGTAGCTGATCTCTTAGAGTGCATGGATGCTTTAGCCTTTGTGAAAGCCTTGATGGAGAAAGAAGAGGAAGGTCTGAAGACACCTTGAGTGGAAGTGGATCTGTCCACATTCAGAGTTTCAGCGCCAAGAGTTGCTTCGGTATCTGTAGTCGGGGTGTGGGTCGAGGAGCCTGCGACCTCGGGTACAGGAGACACTTTCAAAGACAGGTCGTCGGTAGGCAGGGGCTGTGTAGGCGCCTCACTGAGAACCGGACCACGTGTAGTCTGCTTTGGCGTGGTGTCGGTAGAGGCCGCGGACCTCGAGTGTCGGTCCTTGTCTTTGCGTTTTTAGACAAAACCGGAATCGGAGTATCCGACGACATGGTATAGTTAAATGCTTTTCCAAAATAATGCTGGGCGAACTCCGCCCGACGCTTAATAGTGTGTTTGTTGAATGTAGCACAAAAGCGACAAGCCGAGACCTCGTGGTCTGGGCCTAAACAAGGTATACAGAGGGAATGGAAATCCTTATGCAGTATTTGCTTCCCACAAGAAATACAATTATTGACTGTCTGACATTGGTCTGAGGCAAGAAAAGGTTCCCCAACAGGGTACTTAGCTTTTAGAAGACTTCGGTTTCCAAAATTTTCGTAATCTCAGGAGCTGGCCGACCGGCACTTGCGAACTGCTTCTGCTTCGGGCACCGCACGGCAAGAAAGACTGAAGAAAATGGCATCGGCTGGTTCCTTTATACCCCTGTCGCACTGACGTCAGGGAAGAAGCGACAACCGATGCCGGACCTAGACTTTGGAATACGGCTGACCGAGGACCCGCCAGACGGCAGGAGAACCCATCTGTTAGGACTGCAGCTGTATGCACGATGAACAACAGGTAGATGAAGGGTTTACAAAAATGTCTTCTTCAGGAAAGTTATCACAGCAACACTATACAATAAACTTAACAAGAAATTACATTTTTGGAAAGGTTATGGCACCCCAATAATCTGACTAGCTGGTGGGATACAAGTGACCTAAAATATATGGGGCATGTGTACACATATACACTACACACACAGGTGTGTGTGAACATGTGGTGTATGTATACATACATGTGTGTACACACACACACACACACACACACACACACACACACACACACACACACACACACACACACACACACACAGACCTATACATACATTTGTAAATATAATCTATATTTAAATACACACACACACACACACTGTGAAAAAGGCCATTTTTGCAGGCCTAAAAGCAAGAACAAGGTGTAGCTTTTACAGTTGAGTTATACACCTCTTAAGCAGCAAGTGAGCCAATATTCTTTATATGTTCACAAGTGGACAGCTTTTCCCTTTACCACTACAAAATACATCATAATGTATTTATTTTTCTTTGAGACTCACTTTTTCATTGTGACAGCAGGAAATAACTTTGGGCTTACTGAGACTTTGCTGCTGGAGTGAAAGGTAATGGAGGCTTTGCATTGCTGACAGCAACCACTAACTCTGCAAGCCAGAATGGTCTAGAAATGTCAGTAGTGACTGCTGACAAAATGATTTTGTTTTATATAAGCTAAAACACTTTTCATCCATCTAACTTTGGAAATTATCTTTCTGAAATCCACACAGCTTTATAAAAACAGTAACAGTATACTCTCAGCCAAACTAGAACCATATGATCCCACCTCCTTTCTCCTGCCTCAGCTCAGCAGATAAACAAAAATATACCCCTGTTCCCGAACTCATTTATCTTATGATTAGACTTGCAACTAAATTCTAAAACTCATTCACTGCATGGTCAGGCACACAACAAAATGCAAAATGAAAATTAACACAAAGCAAATTAACTCAAACTTATGATGCATGGACTACACATGCACTAAATGGTTCAACAAGAATATAATTTTTTATCATCTAAAATTTAGACTTTGCCACAAAATTTTAAAGCTACCCAGAAACATTTTCAGCAAATACGCAAAGCAATTTAAGTTGAGCCATTTCTGTTAGTACTCAGTTTTATAAGCTCTAGCCAAAAACATAAGTTTGACTTTTCACTCGTTTTTTATTAATAGTTAGGGCTCTGGGTTAATTTAATGGATTTAGAACTCTGATGCTAGGATCCTGACTTAGTGCTGAAAATGTCAACTTACTTACTGGAAGCCATTGTTCCAATCCCAGCTTCAGTGTGTGCATCCATGCTGAGTGGGGTGGAGTGCATCAGGTATTTCTGTGCAATTTATAAAAGGGTGCCTCTGACACATGTAGTACCCTTTTTGCTTCTTAAACTTTGAGCCACTTATATACAACAGTTAATACATTTTTGTATACATTTTAAATATTGTTGCTCTATTTATTAGCATTTGTTTCTCAATCATTTTTTTTATCAGTGAAATACATAACGATTTGGCTGGCTCTTAATCATTATGTGATTGCCTTGAAGTTATGTAAGCATTACTTGATGTGATCTTAAACAAGACTAAAGGAGTTTTACAAAGTTAAAATATGAAAGTACTCACATTGGGTTTTGCTGGTTAAGTAGTTTCTCACTGTTGATCAGGACAGGAAATGTTTGGCTGCATTTCTTTAACAATTGAAAAGTGACAAAAAGTACAGTTGCGTACACTTACCATAAATGTAGATGTTTAAGTGTATTCACTGTTGCAGTCATCACATTTGGGTTATCTGCTTGCAGTAGCCCTCAGTCGACCTGATTATCAAAGTCTTGGGTCCTACATTGGTTGCGGTCTCATCTTCCATGGCGTCAGGTAGTCAGGGGTATAAAGCATGCAGCCGATGCCATTACATCAGTTTTTCTTGCCCCAGATGTCAGGTGCCCCCTAATGGGAAGCAATTAAATATACACACACACACATATATATATATATATATACACACAAGGTTATATCTCCAACAAAAAAGCAAACACACCAAAAAGATTTCAAGCATAGTAAAAGAGAGTAGAGGTATAACCAAAAGAAGTCAGGGGCTGGAGGGAGGGTAACCAGGTCTGCGACAGTGAATACACTCCAACATCTGCATTTATGGTAAGTGTACACAACTGTACTATGTTCTTAGTGTTTCACTGCTGCAGTCATCACATTTGGGTAGATTCCCACAAAGGTAAGGATGGGAGGAGGAATGTGGATAGCATTAGGGCCAGCTATGAGGCCCTGCAAGATTGCAGTGGCAAAACCAGCTCTGGATTTAGAGAAAATTGGCAAATGGTAATTTGCTTGGTGAAAGTATGTACAGAACTCCAGGTAGCAGGTTCTAGGATTTCCCTGGTAGGGTCACCTCTGAGAAAGGCTGTAGAGGTAGATACAGCCCTGGTTGAATGCGGTCTTATCCCCTGTGGGATAGGTTTTCCATGGTGCTTGTAGAATAAATGAATGCAATGGCCTATCCATTTAGAAATGATTTGCTTTGAAATAGCCCTCCCCTCTGTCCCTGCAACAAAGGCCACCAGCAGTTGTTGATATTTCCTTTGAGGTTTAGTCCTGTCCAAGTAGAATCTAAGTCGTCTGTGCACATGTAAGGATTGCAGTATCTGTTCCCCTTTGTTCTGTAGATTAGGAAAGAAGGTTGGCAAATGAATGGACTGATTAAGAGCCACACTGGATACCACCTTGGGCATGAAGGAGGGATTGGTTCTGAGGGACACCCTGTCCACATGAAAGATGATGAAAGGCTCCACTGCCATAAGGGCCTGTAATTCAGATACACTTCTTGCTGAAGTGATTGCTAAAAGGAATGCTGTTTTCCAAGAAAGAAATTTTAAATCTGCAGTACCAGCTGGCTTGAAAGGAGGAAGAGTGAGTTTCTCCAAACAAAGTTAAGGTCCCAGATTGGAGTTGGGGCTCTCCAGGGTGGCCTTAAATTTTTGGCCCCTCTGAGGAACTGCTTGAGCATTGGATGACAGAAGAGGGGAGATTCTGTATTATAATGGGCTGAAATGGCTGAGGCATGAATTTTGATGGAGGAAAAGGACATGCCCTTGTGAAGCATCTTAGTTAAGTATTGTAAAATCGGAGGTAAATTGGGCGCTGCTGTGTTCATCCCTAGAGATTGGTTCCAGGCACAGAATCTTTTCCATTTTGCAGCATAAGATTTTCTGATACTAGGCCTCCTTGCCTCTAAAATGATATCCATCACTGGTTTGCTGAGGGATGGTAAAGGAGACATTAGGTAATTAGCCAGGCTGCTAGGTTCAGGGTGCCGAACCTGGTTCTCCTGCTGAGACAACAGGGAAGGAGTCTGAGGCAGGTGCCAAGGGGCCAACTGTGAAACACTGCGCAAGAGTGGGTACCAGTGTTGGCATGGCCAGTCTGGTGCAATCAAAATCATCCTTGGTTTGTCCTGTTTGATCTTTAGTAGTACTTTGGAGAGCAGAGGCAGAGGAGGAAAGGCATAAATTGATAGGTTTTTTCAGCTGAAGGACAAAGCATCCACTTTCCAGGCTTGTTTGTGGGGAATCCTTGTGAAAAATTTGTCCAATTGATAGTTCTGGGGGGAGGCGAACATGTCTATATCTGGGCTCTCCCATTTGCTTGTCAACATGTTGAAAATCCATGGTTCCAGTTTTCACTCGTGTGGGTCCATGAGGTTTCTGCTTAGTCCGTCTGCCAGTGTATTTAGTTTTCCTGGCAGGAATTGAGCTTGTAGATTCACATGGTAGCTCAAGGCTATGTTCCACAATGCCATGGCTAGTCTGCAGTGGGGGTAAGAATGTGTACCCCCCCTCTTTACCATCAGTTGTCCTGGAAGAATGTGGTCCTTGAAGGCTGTCAGAGCATTCTGTACAGCTAACATTTCTTTTTGATTGATATGCAGGTGCATTTGACTTGGGTTCCATTTGCCCTGAATGCACTTCCCTTCCAGGTGAGCCCCCCATGCATAGTCTGATGCATCTGTTGTTTGGGCGGCAGGGGATAGCTTGAATGGCAATCCCTTGTTTTGGTGGCAGGCCTCTGCCCACCAAAGGAACTCTAGGCGTAGGCAAGGTATGATAGGAATCATTGCTTCTAGATCCTGAGAATGTTGACGTCTTAGGCTTTTTAGATACCATTGTAGTTTCTTCATATGCAGTCTTGCATATGGAATTAGAAAAATGCAGGAGGCCATGAACCCCAAGGCTTGCAGTAATTGCCTTGCAGACAGCAGGGTTTTTGTGGCCACTTGTTTGAAGTAGGCTGTCAAATGAATCTGTTTCTGTGGCGTGAGGAAAGCCATCTGGGAAGTTGTATTCAAGCTTGGTCCCAGGAATATAATTTGTTGACAGGGTAGCAGATGTGATTTCTTTTTGTTTATGGTGTACCCCAGACAGGTCAGCACCCTTTGTACAAAGGCCAGATGACTCATAAGTATGTCCTGGCTTTCTGCCTGAATTAGACAATTGTCCAGGTATGGATATATTTGAATATTTCTTTGCCTGCAAAATGCAATGACTGGAGCTAGGCACTTTGTGAATACCCTGGGCGCAGTAGATAAGCCAATGAGCAGTGCAGAGAACTGATAGTGCGTGTATAGCCCGCTTTGAAGCGTAAGTATCTTCTGCAAGATTCTCTGATAGGAATGTGCAGGTATGCTTCTTTTAAATCTAGTGTTGCCAACCAAGCATCTTTGCCTAGCATAGGAAGCAACTGGTGAAGAGTCAGCATCTTAAATTTTGGAATCACCAAAAAGGTGTTTAGAATAGAAAGGTCCAGTATAGGACACCATGAATTGTCTTTCCTGGGTACCAGGAAAAGTCTCGAATAGAAACCTTGTCCCTTTTCCTCTTCTGGTACCAACTGAATAGCCCCATGTTTAAGAGAGAAAGTATTTGCTTTTGGGCCTCTGCCCATTGATTTGGGGGTAGATCTGGCCAGCCCCTTGGTGTTGGTAACGTGTGGAAGTGAAGTTTGTATCCTTGGGACACTATATTTAAGACCCATTTGTCCTGGGTAATGAGTTCCCAGTTTTTTGCCTGCAGACCAATCTTTTTGCCTAAAGGAGCATTCAGATGAGAAGTGCTTGGAAGTTTTAGGAGCAAGTCATTGAGACAGTTTTCCATAGGGGGGAGTCTTACTACTCCCAGATTTGGATCCGGAAGCCCCCACTGCTTAGTCTTGTGCGTACTCTGGAACTGAAACCTGGGGTTTCTGCTGTGTCTGGGTTTTGATTGAGAAGACCTGGAAGGGGCCGGAAAGGACCAATTCTTAGAGGGACAATGCCTACTAAATCTTGGAGGCTGAACTTGTAAGAAATCTTTAGCAGTTTGCATAGCTTTAGCTTTATCTTTCCATCTTTTTTAAGAACTTCCTCAGCTTTGTTGCCAAACAGGCAGCCCTGACTTAAGAGAGCATCCAACAGTTTAGCTTTAACATGATCAGGCAAAGATTGCTCCTTAAGCCAAGCATGCCTTCTGAGTACAGATCCAGTGACAGCAGCCCTGCAAGAGGCCTCTAATTAATCAAATCAACATTGCAAAGTATGTTTTCCAACCTGTTCAGCAGAATGCATTAAATCCTGCAATTCTTTATTTTCAGCACAGTCAGGAATCAACATCATTTTCTGTTTAAGCAATCCAATAACATGTTGTTGATACTTCAACATATGAAACTGACAGTTTAATGCCCTAATGGCCAAGGTTGCAGAAGTGTAAACCTTCTTACCCCATCTATCCAGTGCCCTGGAGTCTCTATCAGAGGGAGTTGGATTTTTAGCAGTAGAAGCCTTAATGCCTTTGGGTCCCTGTGAAATAGTCTCTGGATCCACAATAGGATTTTTAAAAAGGAACATGTAAGAATAAGGAACCCTGTAATATCTATTAGGTTTTCTGGGAGCAGGAGGCAAAGAATCAGGGGCCAAACTAGATTCCGAAAAGGCATCATCAACAATGTCTACTACAGGAGGTATAGCTAAAGGCCTATGCTGAGGCAGGAGTAAGAAATCCCTAAGCCTCTTTTACGAATCAGGAAAAATCCTGGCTTTCCCAGTGAAAATGTTCCCTTAGAGTGTGCAAGGTTTCACCAAAAGTAAAATCCTCTGGAGGGGAAGCAGAGGGAACAGAGTCCTCTGCATCAGAATCCTCATAAGTAGACATGGGTAAATCCAGATCGTCAGAAGAATCAGAAAAATCAGAATCCTGGTCAGAGGATTCTTAAACAAATTCAGTCCTAGGTCTCTTAGAAGGGGGTGCTTAGCTTCCCCTGATTAGAGTTATAAGATCTTCAGCCATTCTTTTCATTTGTTTTTTAGGCATAGAGGCCTGTGCATGTGGCCTGGGTGTCGGTTTCTTAAGCATGGTTCGAGGTTTAGGCCTTAAACAAGAAGGAGGCCGTCTCTGTTTAATATGCAAGCCCATAGGCCTGAATACACCCTCAGAAGCCGGTGCCTGCACAGTGGCTCTGGACCCATCCAAGGTAGAGACATCCGCAGGTTACACAGCTGAAGCATCTCGCGGCATACCAGACTCCGAATGGGTTTCAGTACAGGCCTGCGAATCAGAAGTAGCAGGTATCAGGGGCTGAAAAAGTACCTCACTGAGTACAAGCGAACTGGCGACTGGCTTAGGAGAAGCGTCTTTGGCAGCTTTGGACCTAGGCGGCCTGTCTCTGTCTTTATCTTGGCGCTTTTTTGGAATTCCGGTAGTCGGATGGCTAACTGACGACATTTCTGGATAATTGAACCGAGAACAGAAATATTTAGAGGTGAAAATGTACCAACGACGGATAGTGCATTGATTAAATAAGGCACAAAACTGACAGCGAGGTACATCGTGGTCAGGGCCTAGGCAAGGAATACAGTATGAATGAAAATCTTTGTGAGGTATTTGCTTTCCACAAGAAATGCAATTATTAACTTTTACTGACATCAGAGAGGAGCAGAAAAAAGTTTCCCCAATGGGGTACTAGGCTTTAGTTGAAGACATCGGTACTGAAATTCGAAAACGAAAATTTCAGGAGTCGGCCGAATGGCACTTGCAAACTGCTTCTGCTTTGGGCACTGCACGGCAAGAAAGACTGATGTAATGGCATCGGCTGCAGGTTTTATACCCCTGATGACCTGATGTCATGGAAAAAGAGACAGCAACCGATGCAGGACCCAAGACTTTGTTAATCAGGCTGACTGAGGGCTACTGCAAGCAGATAACCCAAATGTAATGGCTGCAACAGTGAAACACGAAGACATCTGATAGTGCATGTAGCCTGCTTTGAAGCATAGGTATCTTCTGTAAGATTCCCTGATTGGGATGTGTAGGTAGGCTTCTTGTAAATCCAGTGTTGCCAACCAGACATCCCTGCCTAGCATAGAAAGCAACTGGTGAAGAGTTAGCATCTTGAATTTTGGGATCACCAAAAAGGTGTTTAGGATAGAGAGATCCAGGATAGGACGCCATGTGATGTCTTTTCTGGGCACCAGGCAAAGTCTTGAGTAGAAATCTTGTCCCCTTTCCTCTTCTGGGACAGTTTGAATAGCCCTTATACTTAAAAGAGAGAGTACTTGCTTTTGAGCCTCTGCCCACTGATTTGGGGGTAGATCTGGCCAACCGTTTGAGGTTGGTAAAGGGTGGAAGTGGAATTTGTATCCTTGGGAAACTATATTTAAAACCCATTTGTCCTGGGTAACGACTTCCCAGTTTTTTGCCTGCAGAACAATCTTCCCCCCTAAAGGAGCAATCAGTTGAGAAGGGCTTGGAAGTTTTAAAGTTAAGTCATTGAGACAGTTTACCATAGGGGGAGTCTTACTGCTCCCCGATTTGGAAGTGGAAGCCTCCCACTGCTTAGTCCTGTGCGTACCTTGGGACTGAAGCTTGGGTGTTTTGCTGGTTCTGGGTTTGCACTGAAGGCCTGTAAGAGGCAGGAAAGGAACAATTCTTAGAGGGCCAATGCCTATTAAATCTTGGAGGCTGTACTTGCAGGAAATCTTTAACAGTTTGCACAGATTTAGCTTTTTCCTCCATCTTTTTAAGTACTACTACTGCTTTGCTGTCATACAGGTGGTCCTGGTTTAAGGGAGCATCCAGCAATTTAGCTTTAACATGATCTGGCAAAGATTGCTCTTTAAACCAAGCATGCCTTCTAAGTACAGACCCAGTGACAGCAGCCCTGCAAGATGCCTCTAGTGAATCAAAACCACACTGCAAAGTATATTTTCCAACCTGTTTAGCAGAATGCATTAAATCCTGTAAATCCTTATTTTCAGCACAGTCAGGAATCAACATCATTTTATGTTTGAGCAATCCAATAATATGCTGCTGATACTTTAACATATGAAACTGGCAGTTTAAGGCCCTAATGGCCAAGGTTGCAGAAGTGTATACCTTCTTACCCCATCTATCCAGCGCCCTGGAATCTCTATCAGAGGGGGTAGGATTTTTGGCAGTAGTAGCGTTAACGCCCTTGGGTCCCTGTGAAATGGTCTCAGGATCCGCAGTAGGATTTTTAAAAAGGAACTTGCGAGAGTCAGGAACCCTGTGACATCTATCTGGTTTTCTGGGAGCAGGAGGTAAGGAATCAGAGGCCAAGCTTGATTCCGAAAAGGCATCATCAACAATGTCCAGTACAGGGGGGATAGCTAAAGGCTTGTGTTGGGGCAGGCGTAAGAAATCCCTTAGCCTCTTTTTAGAATCAGAGTAATCCTGGCTTTCCCAGCGAAAATGCTCCTAAGAGTATGCAAGGTTTCACCAAAACAGAAATCCTCCGGAGGGGAAGCAGAGGGAATAGAATCCTCTGCATCAGAATCCTCATAGGTAGATAAGGGTAAATCCTGGTCATCAGAGGAAACAGAAATTTCAGAATCCTGAGCAGAAGTATCATACGCAAATTCAGTCCTAGGTCTCTTAGAGGGGGAAGGTTGGCTCCCCCTGATTAAAGTAATAAGGTCTTCAGCCATTCTTATCATTTGTTTTTTTTTAGGCATAGAGGCCCAACCATGTGGTCTGGGTGTCAGTTTTCTAGGCATGGATCGAGTTTTAGGCCTTGAAGAAGAAGATGGCGTCGGTTTAATATGCAAGTCAGTAGGCCTGAATACACCCTCAGAAGCCGGTGCCTGCACAGTGGCTACGAACCCATCCAAGGTAGAGACATCCGCAGGTACCACAGTTGAAGCATCTTCCGGCATACCAGACTCTGAATGGGTCTCAGTAGAGGCCTGTGAATCTGAAGTAGCGGGTATCAGGGGCTGCAAAAGCGCCTCACTGAGTACTGGCGAATTGGCGACTAGCTTAGGAGAAGCGTTAACGGCAGCTTTGGACCAAGGCGGCCTGTCCCTGTCTTTATCTTTATGTTTTGTTGGTATGTCGGTAGTCGGGTGGCTTACCAAAGCCATATCTGGGTAATTGAACTGAGTACCAAAATATTTAGAAGCGTAAATACACAGACGACGAATAGTTCTTTGTTTAAATAAGGCACAAAACCGACAGCGAGGTACGTCGTGGTCAGGGCCTAGGCAAGGAATACAGTACGAATGAAAATCTTTATGAGGAATTTGCTTTCCACAAAAAAATACAATTATTGACTTTTACTGACATCGGCTTGGAGCAAGAAAGTTTCTCCAATGGGATACTTAGCTTTAGTTGAAGACTTCGGTTCTGAAACTCAAAAATGAAAATTTCAGGAGTCGGCTGACCGGCACTTGCAAACTGCTTCTGCTTCAGCAAGAAAGACTGATGTAATGGCGTCGGCTGCATGCTTTATACCCCTGACTACCTGACGTCATGGAAGATGAGACAGCAACTGACGCAGGACCCAAGACTTTGATAATCAGGCAGACTGAGGGCTACTGCAAGCAGATAACTCAAATGTGATGACTGCAACAGTGAAACACTAAGAACATCTGTAACCCCTGGAATCCTTACATAGGATAATCTTACAACTGATACTCGTATAGCTGCAACTGTACGAAAAGCATACACATTTGCCCATCTGTTCTTGCATAGGGATGAAAGCAGTGCCAGATGAGTCCCCCTTTAGACAGCATTTACCAAAAAAGTTATAGAATTCTGTAGACTGTTTTATAGCCTACTTGCACACCATCTGGTGGAAATGGAGAAGATATAAAGATAATCCACAAAGGGAATCTAAAAACTTCAAGACTTGTCTTGTAGCCAAAGATTACGTTCACTTAGAATAGCCCCCCCCCCCCCCCCCCCCGGTGATGTTAATAGAAAATATTCAGCCTCAAACATGGAACCATTTTAACTTAGCTTTATAATTATGATTTGAACTCGGTTTTGATTGATTATGTTAACAGAAACATCATCACTGCTTACTTTATGATGCATGTAACTGTCAGCTAATAAAAGGTCTGTTTTTATTACCATTTTACTTTACGTTTTTCTTAATATGTTGCAGTATATTTTAAATGTGTCTATTGCTAATTTAACTATGGAAGGTGCTTTGGCTCATATACCAAGTTGAGGTTCAAAAATCAATACATACTGTACTGACAACTTTATATTTCAAAAACTTCAGTTCTTATGGAATAACCCCCCCCCCCCAATTAAATTCAGACCATTAATTCATACCTTCAAAATGGAATGGATTTACTACATGGACACCCACAACTTCAGACAGAGATTGGTGGCATCAAGGTCCTCACTGGCTAATGCACTTTGAGGGTGTTTACCAAACCTGTGAGCCTACAAGGTAGGGCAATGCCCAGGCTGTTCCCAACAAGAGTAAAGAAAAGGTGACCCCAAATGTGGTTTGTATCAGGAGATGCAAGTAACACACTGAAGAGGTGGCAAGTCAATACTTTTAATGCTGCAAGACAACGAAAGTAAGCAGAATCCACACAGGAATATTAAAGATGCTACACATGGGTTGGAGTGCATCACTGTGGTTGACATGTCTTTTCAAATTTGGGTAGATGCCGAGAAAAGTACGCTGATGGGCAAAATGGGGCTGTGGTTATCATTTTCAAAAAACGGTGTACAAAAGGATGCACTGCATTTGCAAAGTGATCATGGTCCTCAGCCTGTTTGGGAAAACCTATGTCAGAGTTCTGAAGAAGATACTTCATCTCACAGTCAAGTCTCTGATTAAGGAAGAGTATAGTTGTGTAAGTAAACTTACCATAACAGTAGATGTTTGAATGATTACAGCTGCAGTAGCCCAAGCTAAATGGGTTAGCTCCTGCATAGGATAAAACAGACATCTAGCTTCAAAATCTTCATGGCACCATCCACACGCCCAAACTGTTAGCCTGAGCTAAGCTGATTAAAAAGATTGGTTAGAGCTCCAAGCCCCTCAGGGCTTTCATGCCAACTGAGAGGACAACTAAACCCTGAGAGGACATTTCTAGGAAAAGAAAAATACATGTCCACAAGCATAAGAAACACACACATGAAAAAAAAAAAAAAAAAAAAAGAGGTGAAGGTAGGGAGTGGCTATTGTGGCAGAGATCACTTGTGTATCCAATTTTATGCTAAGTTTACTTACACAATAACCCTTATTTTGTTATGGTTGGCAATTTTCACATCGGCAATTTTTTTGAGACCTTGCCTAAAATAGGCACTATGGGGGAGGCAAGAGCCTTTGTCAGCAGCTGAAAGCCTGGAGGTGCCAGGTGCAAACAGTCTCTGGCAAAGCAACAAGGTTTATCGACCATGTCATCACAGGCTGACAGAAACTGGATCCCCTTTGAATGACACCAAAAATTAATCCAGTTATTGAAATCGATCATTTTTTGTTCATACTGTGGCATCAATCTAGGTGAGGGTAACATGCTGCTCAAGGCTAGGGACATACCTGCCTGGGACACACACTCAGAGCTCGGTCATGTCTCTCTTCATATAGTCCAGTGAGGTACATCTCAGGTTGTTCACTCCAATAAGAGCTATGACAGTCATAATGTTACTTGTTGCCAAGAGACCTAAGTGCATGTGTGATCTGATGAATCCTGGCACCAGACAGACGGCTAAACATGACTTTCACCTTATCTAACCTGCTGAGTGGGATATTTGTGTCTCTCACTATGGAGTCTCCAATGACATGAACATTTTTTTTTTGAGGGTTACGCCTTAAGGGCTTGCTAGGTGAGACACTGATGTTGCTGTGCGTCTTGGGTGCTGTGGGAACTGTGTTAGTTGTAGCAGCAGTCTTTTGTTTTGGATGTCTCTGGTGTTACAGTAAGTTTTTTGAGAAAGCCTCTGTGTATGTTGATTTATGCTTTGGATGTGTGTGTATGAGTAGTGGTACTATGTGCATGAGAAGCAGTGGGTGAACAGACAACCTCTTCAGTGCTAATGTTTTGAGTGTGTGAGAGCAGGGATTCAAGATCCTTTATGTAGATACATCTCTCGTACTTTGTACTAGAGTGAGTTATTAGTAGAGGGTTGTGAGTGTACATGAGGCAGTTATTACACTGCCTCAGGAGAACAGTGTCAACAAGGCTAGCAGAAGACACAAGGGTAGTTCAACTGTCCATAATGCTAGGTTTGAAGAACTGTTATCACAAAGGGGGTGCATTCAGGACTGATCTAAGAGGTGCTCTGTAGATGGATATTTTTGACAGGGTTTTTGGCTGTTGGTTTAATACGTCACAGCTCACTAGCAATACTTCTTAGACCACAGATGTACTAAAGATGAGAACTACACTAATATACTACAGCTGTATCTAAGTGAAAAACTGTCAAAATTATCTGTCTGGCTATGGCACACAACTGTGGGGCAGTTGTATAAACAAGCAGAAACACACTCAAATGCAAGGCTTAAATACCAGAAGCTAAAAAAACTCAAAAGAACCAATGAGGGAGCTCCAAGCTCTAGACCAATCACCCTTCACCAGACAGGCTCCAATCAGCACACTTCTCTCACAAGGCTACAGAAGGGCCCCTTTCAATCAAAAATGGCTTGGAAAATGTGCTCAGAATACAACAGCCACTACAAACAGACCCAGAAGCTGCAAACCTGTATCTGAACTATGCTACAACTACTAGCAACACTAATTTAGGTGGAAAACACTAAAAAAATGTTTTAAACAGCAGAAAAACAGCAGAGAGACACTAAAGAATGTTTTAAGCATCAAACAAATGAGTTACTTAAAACACTACTTGGCAAGAAAACAGAACAGATGTTTAGCAAACAGTGAAAAGTAGCAACAATTTCTTTGCAAATAGTGAAAACAGAAAAAATGCTTTGCAAACAATGAAAACAGCAAAAAAAAAGCTTTGTTAACAATGAAAACTGCAACAAAGTATTATTTAACTGGCACAGTAAGGTAGACAAACACAGTACAAACAGTGCAGTTTAGTTTACAGCATCAAAATACAGTAGTAAACAAGCAAAGCACAATAAAAAGTGCAGTAAATAGTACAATCAAGCAAAAGAACACGCAACATACGGTTTTGAGAAGCTCAGAAGCCTCTAGCCATCTGGTATCTCAGCTCAGATTTGTGACTGGTAGCCCATGTCAGTACAGTTCAGTTCAAACAAGTATGAAAACATAAAGAACAAAATCTAGAGATTTTTGAAAGGTATAAAGAAAAGGAATATGGACATGGGACAGAAAGAGAGATCTGATATTGTGCAATATTTATGCAAAGGAAAAAGCAAAATTAATCAATACAAAAAATGCAGCCCCAAAGGTATTCGAAGAGAAATACAGGCAAAGGCATCTAGATAGGGAAAATTTCACAACACAAAAATAAGATCACAAAGAGGGAGTGTACAACAGAGAATAAGTAAAGTAAAAGTTTAAAAAAAAGCTGGTTATGGAATACCTGCAAAGTGAAGGATAAAGTGTAGAAAGTCTAACAGGTTATATCACAGCATGATGGAACGAGTCCCCCAAAGTAAGGTGAAACTGAGAAGGAGACATCTGAAGAAATATGGACATGGTAAAGAGAAAGAGATTTAATATGGTGCAATAATTTATGCAAAGGAGAAAGCAAAACTAATCAATACAAAAAGAGCATCACCAAAGATATCTGAAGAGAAATATAGGCAAAGGCATCCAAACATGGAAAATTTTGCAATGCAAAAAGTAAAAAACAGAGGAAAACTAGAAAAGAGGATTAGTATTAGAGAAGTTAAATAAATAGAAACTGAGGTAAAGTGAACGATTTAGTGTAGAAAATCTAATTCTGACAACAAGATAGAGCAATGGATCCCCAAATTAAGGAGAAACCAGTGGAGCAGGAAACATTTGATCAGTTGCCATATGAAGATACTTTGGAACGTTCTATAGGAAACCAGTACAAAAGTTCAGTTGGAATTACACAGCAAGGGAAGAACAGGAAACTATAGCAATTCTGACACAGTCAGTGTTGTGGAGTGATAGGCCAGTAAGTTCCCATATGAAAGAGCAACGGATGACACCGGATGAAACTGAAGAGAATGTGGCACAGAAAGATGCTCTAGAACTTTCTGTAGAATGCCCACAGGAAATGGAGAGCAAAGAATGTGCCCTCAGTTTAGATGAAAACGATCTAAGAGAATAGTTGCTTGATTTAATAAAGATGAACAAACATAATAAGATCAATGAAATGAACAGACTACAGAAAGTCATTAAAACCCAAAAAGTTAGCGATAAAACAAAGAACACAGTAATTAGGACTGTTCATAGAGACTCATGCGATATAACAGAAGTAAACAGAATTTATTACTGTGCAGCTAAATTAATAACAGATAAACGCTTGCCTCAAAAACATAGAGCAGTAAGAGAAAGGAAGGGGAGAAATCAAATGCCATCATGGAAGTATCGAATAAAGAAAACTATACAGCAATTAAGACGAGAGGTGTCTCTATTAAGAGTATACAAGACGGAACAGATCAACAAAAATACTTAAAGATAGAATACTCAAAGATAGATGTGACAAAAACATTATCAGAACAGATCAGGATCTATCATGCACTATTTCAAAAAAGAAGTTATGTTCTTACCATAATGTTCCATCTGTGTTGTCCATCTTCATTTCCATTAATTTGTGTGACACTGTTCCGATTCTATGAATCAACTGCCTGCTTTTTCCAGCTTGAACTTCCGTATTTGAGCTCCTCCTACCTACCCCCATAATGCCCCACTCCCCCAGAATACCTCAGATCAAATTTGCCAAAAACGGGTATGACACACAAAAGAAAACACTTATCATACTCTTGCATAAAGCAAACAGATTAAACATGTATATACATATTGCAAAAACAGATAAAGGAGGCACCAGACCATGGCTGTATGAAGCATAAAATGTTTTAATAAAACAAATCGGTTTGATTTGTTTTATTAAAACATTTTATGCTTCATACAGCCATGGTCTGGTGCCTCCTTTATCTGTTTTTGCAATTTGACTTTTTTCTGGAGGCACCGTTTGCTAACACCACTTATTGTTTGCTTATTGATGTATATACATATCTATGAGGAAGAAATATCAGGAGCTCACCAAATGGAATAGAGATTCCTTTGAGAATTCTACCAGGTCTCCCAAAGACTTGGCAAGGGGGAAGGGGGGGCGGGAAGCTTAATGGAAATGAAGATGGTCAACACAGATGGAACGTTATGGTAAGAACAAAACTTCTTTACCTGATGTTATCTTTTTCATTGCATTAACCTGTGGAAAGAGTCCCTAGCTACCAAGATCCAGGTTGGCCCTCATGGAAGGATATTTCGGAGTACAGCAGAACCAAAAACACCTCTACTCCTGGATATGATGTCCAATTTGTAATGCGTAATGAAAATGTGGAGATTTGACCAAGTAGCAGCAGCATAAACATGTTCAATTGAAACTCTGGACCAGAAAGCCTGAGACACAGCCATAGGCCTTGATCTGTCCTGGTAAAGGAAAATTCTTGAAAGAGTAGATAAAGGTAATACAGTCTTTCAACCATCATGCTAGCATAACTCTTTGCATCTAAAAAAGACACAAACAACTGATATGACTTTCTAAAGGACTTGGTTCTATGTCGGTAAAAAATAAGCTACCTATGCACATTGAGCAAATGCAGTGTGTATTCATCCTTTTTCGATAATTAGGAAAAAGACCAAAAGATTGATTAACTGATTAATGTTTCCCTCCTTAGCTACCTTGGGTAAAAGGAAGGATTAGTATTCAGGATTCACTCTGCCCTTATGGAAAATCAAATATGGAAATTTTGCAGAAATGGCTTGAAGTTCAGATACTCTTTTGGCAGACGTAATAGCTACTAAAAAAAAAAAAAAAAAAAACAGTCTTCCAGGAAAGAAATCTCAAATCCACAGTCGCTGCAGATTCAAAGGTCAGTTGGACCAAGACTTGCAAAATCATAGTCAGATCCCAAAGGGAGTAATATCTTTCACCAGAGGTCGAAGCAGGAAAATGTCTGTAATAAATGCTTTACACAACTTAGAAGCAAGTTATAAGGAATCTAAACTAACGTGAAAACTACACACAACAGCTAGCTGCCAAACTTTGACAGAATAACTAGCACCATCCCTGAAAAGGGAAACCAAAAAATCTACTGCAACTGCCACTGGAGCTGTAAAGGGGATCTGTCAAGTTTCTGTTCATCCCAAAAGGAAAATCTTTTCCGTTTACTCTTGTAAATTTTGCACGTTGAAGATCTAAGTGAGGATTCCAAAATTTTTCGAATGGGGGAAGAAAGCCTGGGAAATTTTGACATCATTGGAAGTGAAAAAACTATACAGTTAGTTTCAGGCACTGTATGCCTGGGTATGGATGTCCTGATGGATGAGAAAGCAAATTTGGACCCGGATCCAATCTCATCAAAGGCAAAGCAGGTGAGACCAATAAAAGGTGAACCAGATTTGTCAATGCTAAAAAGGGGAAATGAGGATTACTTTGCTCTGAAATCTAAGAGCTTCCTGTAAGAACTTGGGAATTAATGGTAGAGGAGGAAAGGCACAGAGAAGACCAGAAGGCCAAGCATGGACTAGAACGTCCCCGGGTGACTGCCCAGAGAAGAAATCAAGGCAAAATACCAACTGCATTTGTTGCTGAAATGGGAACACAAAGAGACTGCAGCAAGGATGACCCCATTTCTGGAAGATCATGCCTGCCATTGATTGAATCAGAGACCACTCATGAAGCATCGGTAATAATTTTGCGGACCCCCTCAACTGAGTGGGCAGCGTCTCCCATTTTGACTACATTCCCCACTGCCCCACGGGGAAAAGTTGCCTTGAGTGTCCTGGAAAGGACCCTGCAACTTCCGAAACCATGTCTTCTTACTCCCACTACAGATCCTGGAAAAGGTCCTTTGTGGTGTAGAAAAACAGATTCCAACAGCAGACAGGGTCTTATCATCCTTTTCACATTGGGATAATGTGTCACACACTGTGGGCTCAGACAAGGTGGAGCCATCAAAAGGAGCGTTAAAAAAGGATTCTCGGCAAAATTGCACAGCCTCATCCAAACATTATGTAGTATGACAATGCCAGAACCGGCCACCCTGGAGGTACCCACTGCAGAGTGAGAGATTAACCTCATGGATGCATTGGCTAAAGAATGAAGTGGGGCCAGTCTGGAGGAAAAAGATATCTGTTCCTTGGCAGACATGGACTTCTTGGCTTAGTCCCTTTGTAGCCTGGTAAAGTGCGACAAATAGTTCAGCTCCCTGAGCATTAAAGTAGACTAAAAGTAAACCCTTTTGCAAAACATGTCCAGTGCCTGGGCCTCTACTCAGGGGGTGGACAGAGGAGCTTTCCTGGGCCAGCTGCTTCTTGGTGGCTGCCACAACAACCATGGCATCTACAGGGATACCCCTTGGTCCAAAACAATTTGTCAAGAGAGGGACGTAAAATCTGGTCTGCACATTTAGGGATAGGTTCCACTGTATCCAGTTCCTTCCAAGCCCTCGACATCAGCTGAATGAGCGGGTCAGCCGGGGGGGGGGGGGGGGCGGGCACAATTTGTAGACAGGCTGGACCAAAAAGCCTCCTACAGTACCGATTCCTCCGGGGAAAGGTTTTGGGCAGACCAAACACCCCTCTGACATAGGATTTCACGAATGTATCCAAAGGAGACTTTGTCGGGTGGTGACTTTGGAGATCCTTCTCCTTCCTAGAAATCAGTATCTATAGTGAACGATTCTGTAGGGGAATCAATGTGGCTCCTTTTACACTGCTTCTTTTGAGGGACCTCCATGGCAGAGTGCTCCAGGGAGGTATCAGAAGAAACCTGGGGATCCACAGAGGAAAGAGTGTGGAGGTTTTCTGGGACTGGCTGTCAATGCAGCAGACCAGAGACCTTGGACACCAATTCAGTATGAGGAGTGCGAGGTTCCTTGGCAGCTGGCAGCAAGCACCAAGAATGTCCTTGGAATAGAGACAGCCCTCTCCACCACCTCAGAAGTGGAAGGGCTCCAAGCCGTTGAGACCTGACCCACCAGAGCCGAAGCCCCAGGTGCCGACACCTCCTGTAGAGTCGGTGTGGTGCTGTTGAAGGCCAGAGCTCTTAGTAGACTCTGAAAACTTTGGGGAAGATGTCAATCCCCCGGAACTGACCTCGATGCTACTCCTAGTCACTCTCGGAACAGAAGCAGTTGGAGCAGAGTGGGTTGGGGAAACAGGAGGCAGAGAGGAAATCTCTATTGGCTCCAATGCCTCGGCACCGGGAAGCAACAGAACTGACAGCTCTGAAACAGAGGGTCGGATAGGAGGAGTCACCAGCCAAAAAGGAGAAGCTCATGAATCCATTTGTGGACAGAGGATCTGGTGCATCTGAGCCTTGGGTTTTCCATTTGGGAGCCTTGAGTTTTCTATTTAGGAGTTTTCTAACTTTGTTTCATTTCTAAACTGGGAAGGATTCTACTACTCTCTGAGACAGCAAGAAATGCAGAACAGGAGGGATGAGAAAGGTTTGGTCTGGCTGATAAGAAGGAATTTCCTCCCACTGCCATCTGTATCCAAGACAGATCAGATTCAAAACCTATTTGTCTGAAACAATCTGCTGCTACATGTATGCTCAGATACAACAAATAGTTTAACATTTAGGGATACAAAAATCATTGAAAGAAGTATTAGAGAAGGGGATATTATGTTGAATACTGAGAATGTTGAGTATAGAAAAATCATTGAAAGAAGTATTAGAGAAGGGGATATTGTGTTGAATACTGAGAATGTTGAGCATAGAAAAATCATTGAAAGAAGTATTAGAGAAGGGGATATTGTGTTGAATACTGAGAATGTTGAGTATAGATGGATTATTTTCAAGCAGATGTGCCCCCTGGGCTGAATGATGCTGTGAGATTAAAACTGTTCTTAAGAGAAGGTCTCTTTCCACGAAACAATTACTTAATTGTTTATTTTAATTATTTTACTGTTGCTGCACTTCTACTGGTTTGAATTTGTTCAGTGGTGTGTGTGTGTCTATATATATATATATATATATATATATATATATATATATATATATATATATATATATATATACGTACACAAGGTGTGTTTTAGTATGATTTTAAGCACTGAAAAAAGTTATGTCTCAAAAGCTTTACTATCAAACTTATTTTTACATCACTTTATGAGAGTTCCTTTCACTTTTTATTCTCGGACTGTTTTGTATGAACTCTATACTGGGTGTTTATCAGTTTGTTTTTTTTTTTTTTGCTTTGTCTTTGTGGTAATGGAACCATCCAGCATAAAGGGAGAGGTGCAGCCTACTTCTGGTTTGTCTAGATCCAGTGATAAACTAAAGAACCTGCTGAAGGCACAAGAAAATACATGTACTTTAAATATGCAACAACCTGCAGCCACTGGACTTAATGACAATTCTGGTAATTCTATACCACTGACTATTTTATGAGACATCAAACTGTTAGAAAAGAAAGTCTGGAACTCTATGCTGAGTTTTTAGGTGTTTTTTTTTTTTTTTGCAACATTGACCAGCTCTGGATCTTTCTTTCTTTCTTTCCAGAACCAATCTGTGATAGTGCCAAGGTTCAAAATGCTGTCACCGGTTACCCCTTCTTCCTCATTTAAGTTTCCTGGTCACACACTATTTAAAAAGATGCTTATCATCACATCTCTATTCATCCACACACCAGGCATTTCTTTAAGTTTTCTGTATCTGGATCACATTATCAGTTCTCCGACTTGCTCTTTGGACCATCCACTACATTAAGAATGTTCAGAAAGTGTCTAGCTCCATTTATAGCTCAGTGCAGGCTAAAGGGTATTCACATTTTTCCATATTTAGATGATTAGCCTATCTTTGTAGAATCATTTTCAAATTGTCAACATCTTACACAAGCTGGGATTTTAACAGAATATTCATAAAAGTTTTTTTCTGACTCCTAGACATCTCAGTTTAAAGAGCTTTTTGTTCAAAGGAAAAAAAATCCCATCTATACCTAGCCTTACTTCTAGGGTTTTCCGCTCAGACTATGGTCTCTGTAAGGGAATATGTCAGGATGTTGGATATCATGGTATGTATGATTCTCATGATACCCTTGGCAAGACTCCACCTGAGAAAGATACAATGGTACTGGAAGTCTCTGGTCCCAGCACCAACATCCATTATCTTTTCAAACCCCAGTTCGGGGGATTGTCAGAAAAGTAATCACTTGGAGACAATAAATTTCCCTAGGTCCAGGTATCCTTGTTTCCTCCCTCCCCCCACTGCAAAGCACTCAGTCACCAAAAACACCTTGGACTTTGCATGGGGAGCAGTTTCAGAAGGGATAAAAATGCAAGGTGTCTGAAACATCAAGGGCAGATGAAAGCACATAATTATGAGAGATGCCTGCTCTGATAAAGGCACTCAACTCTCTGGATCTTTGGTCCCACCGACCACTTCAAGTTAATACAGACAATACCACAGTCATGTGGTACATCAACAAGCAAGGAGAAAACGGGTCTTACCATTTTTTCAGACTAGCCATGTTAGCTTGGGATACAGCTTCACAGCACAATCTCACTCTATAGGCATCTTACATCCTTGACAGAGAAAAACAGTGTGACAGACACAGGCTGACCAGGACCAAGGCAGAGCCTAATAAATGGAAACTAAATCAAGGGTTTTTCTAAGATTTGATCCATCACTGGGGAATTCCTCAAGTAGACCATTCTGCCTCCTTTCTGAAGAAACAGTTGGGAAAATTCTGCTCCAGGACTCCATGCAACAAGGCCTGGAAGACGGATAACATTTCTTTTCCTTGAACAGAAATGTTCCTGTATGCTTTTCCACCCTTTCCACTGATATCCAGGACACTTCTAGAAATTTAGAAGGAATCCCACATGGTTAGAATTGCTGGAGCAATGTCAGACTCCAAACCAGTTACAAGTGGCGTCCCACAAGGCTCAGTCCTGGGACCTCTCTTGTTCAGTATATATTTCTCGGAGGTACAGGCTAACACGGAAGGACTGTGGCTGACCAAGTTCGCAGATGACTGCAAACTGGGCGCCATAATCGACTCTCCAGCCGACACAAGCATCCTACAAAAGGGCCTCATAGAAACAGACAACTGGTGCCAGAGCCATGGCCTCAAGCTAAACGCCAAAAAGTGTATAGTCAGCCCCTTTGGCAAAAACAAAGTGCCCACAAATTACCACATAGGTGGTAATCCATTAAGTACGGAAGAAGTATTTAGGGACCTGGGGACCCAAGTTGATAGCAATCTCTCATTTGACAACCACGTGGCCAAAGTGGTTAGAAAAACATTTTATATAGCCCACCTAATCATGAAGGGATTCACATCTAGATCAGGGGAGGTCATCGTGCCTCTTTACTCATCCCTCATCAGGCCCATAATGGAGTACAATGCCCCTTTTGGGATGTACCTTACCAGACACCTGCAGCAACTGGAAAGACCCCAAAAGTACCTCACCAAGAGGATCAATGGGCTCAAACAGATGCCATATGCTGCCCGGTTAAAGAAATGCCAGCTCTACTCAGTGGCATACCGCCTGCTCAGAGGCGATCTGTGCCTGACGTATAAAGCCATGTCCAACCCGGAATTAATGGACATGCTGCACCTCAGAAAATCCAAATCCCATGGAGCTACGCGCTCGAGAGACTTGAACCTCAGCACTGAAATAAATAGGACATGCTGGAGGGACAGATTCATATCCCAGAGGCTCCCTTCACTCTGGAATAAAATCCCAGTCCAGGTTAGGCAGAGTCCCTCATTGACTCTCTTCAAGAGGAATCTTGATGAGTGGATGGGAGATAGTAGGTTTACCCCGGGTATCACTTCTCTGTCACTGTTAGAGGCACAGTATACTAACCTCGTAAAAGGGCATAGCAAAATTAATTTAAAATGGGTGGCGAAAGCCAAACACACTCTGGATAGGCTTATAAATGCCCTAGGGCAGATAGCCTATTATGAACCTATGAACCTATAATTCCACAAGACCACTGTGGTGACTCCTTTCTGGCTTTAGTAATGGTGGTTCTCCCTTTGAATGGAAATGGCCAAGGGTAATTATCACAATCGATCTCACAGAATGGATCTAATCACACAAGAACAGGGGTATTTGATAGACCCCAACCATACCTCTCTCAACCATACCAAATTCCTCAATATTTACCAGTTTTGAGGTCAAAATAATGGGGTGCCACTAGTTCTCGAGTGGCCTCCTTAATTCCATAATTTCCTGTTTTTTTTTTTTTTTGGCTTTTTGCTGACGTCATCACTTGCAGAGGCATGCATGATGACATCAATTTTGTGACCAGCCTGCCAGCCTGTCGGAATTCGGCTGAGGGCTGAGTGAGTGTGTTTGTTTATGTATGTTTATATGACCCAGCATGTGTGTTGCACTTCACACTTGAGTCATACATGCTGCAGCAGTAATTCTTTTACATAGGCTGCAATGCTGTTAGAAGCCATTCTTCAACAAAAGGCAATTAATAATTCTTATTTTAGTAACTGAGGTAGCGTTGTCGCCTCACAGTAAGATGCTGTCCGGTTCAATTCTCAGCGACAGTGTTTTCTGCGTAGTGTCTTCTGCGTGGAGACATGCGTGAATGGGCGTACCTTCGTTGAAGGTTGTGTGTCAGGGCTGGTAACTCGGCATGTAAAAATCAACTACCAATCATTAGTTGACCGGAGTTCCGATGTGGCGACCCCTAACTGAGAAAAGCCGAAAGACACAAAAAAAAATTTTAGTAACTGAGAAAATGGTGTCCTCTTTTCAGCATGGCAAAACATTTGAAAGGTGGTATGTGAGAAAGTACAGTTGTGTACACATCATAAATGTAGATGTTCAAGTGTATTCACTGTTGCAATCATCACATTTGGGTTATCCCTGCCAGGGTAGCCCTCGGCCGGCCCGAATACCAGAGACTTGGTATTTCTGCGTTAGTTGCGGTCGCTTGAGGACTGACGTCAGGTCGTCAGTAGTATAAACTAAGGCAGCCAATGCCATTACATCAGTTTTTCTTGCCCTAACCTGTCAGGAGCCCCCAAGTAGGAGTCCAGGTTCTGGTGGAAGAAACTCACCAGTGGAAAATAAATACCAATAAGTCCCTTGTAAGGAAAAGAGAACAACAAGTTAGAAAGGTAATAAAAGGAGAAAGAGAAGAAAGGGGGGATGGAGGGAAGGAAACCAGGACTGCAACAGTGAATACACTGGAACATCTACATTTATGGTAAGTGTACACAACTCTACTATGTTCTTTGTGTTTCACTGTTGCAGTCATCACATTTGGGTTGATTCCCAAAGCTGAGGAAAAGGGTGGAGGCAGTCAATGAAACAAGGAGCTGACTAGGATGCCCTGCAAGACTGCAGAGGCAAACCCTGCCCTGGATTTGGAGAAGAGGGGCACGTGGTAATGCCTGGTAAAAGTGTGAACAGATGTCCAGGTGGCAGCCTCCAGGATGTCTCTGGTGAGGACTCCTCTGAGGAAAGCTGCAGAGGTGGAAGCTGCTCTGGTGGAGTGTGTCCTGACCCCTTTGTGGGGAGGCTTTCCATGCTGTTTGTAGCAGAAATGGATGCAGTGCGCTATCCATTTGGAAATGGTTTGTTTGGAGATGGCTTTGCCTTCTGCCCATGTAGCAAAACTAACCAACAATTGATCAGACTTTCTGAAGGATTTAGTCCTGTATGGATAGAATCTGAGCTGTCTGTGCACAGCTAGAGAGTTAAGAATCCTTTCCCTCTTGTTCTGGGAATTAGGAAAAAAGGTGGGCAAATGAATGGAATGATTTACAGCCACACTGGACACCACCTTATGCATGAAGGACGGGTTAAGTTCTCAGGGATACCCTGTCCTGCATGGAAGATGATGAAGGGTTCCACAGCCATAAGTGCCTGCAGCTCAAAGACTCTTCTGGCTGAAGTGATGGCCAGAAGAAATGCGGTCTTCCAGGAGAGAAAGTTTAGCTCTGCAGAAGCAGCTGGTTTGAAAGGGGGCAGGGTGAGCTTTTCCAATACAAAGTTAAGGTCCCAAGCTGATGTTGGTGGCCTTCTGGGTGGCCTCAAGTTGCTAGCCCCTCTTAGGAACCGTTTGATTAAAGGGTGTGAAAAAAGAGGCTGCCCAGTGGGATAATGAGCAGAAATAGAGGCATGATTTTTTATAGAGGAGAAAGAGAGGCCACTGTGCAGTAGGTCAGCTAAGTAATCCAGGATGAGAGGGAGGGAGGGCTGTGCCGTATTGGCTCCCTTAGCCTGGATCCAGATGCAGAACCTTTTACATTTATCAGCATAAGACTTTCTGGTGCTAGGGCATCAGGCCTCACGGATAACATCCAGAACCTGTTTACTGAGGTTGGTAGGTTGGTTCGGGGCTAGGGAATAAGCCAAGCTGCCAAACTGAGTGTCTGCAATTGGAGATGCAAGAATTCCCCTTCCCTTTGGGTCCAGAGGTTTGGAATCTGAGTAAGATGCCATGGAGGTAGTGAGGACAGGCTGACCAGCAA
Organism: Protopterus annectens; assembly: GCF_019279795.1. Taxonomy (NCBI): domain Eukaryota; kingdom Metazoa; phylum Chordata; order Ceratodontiformes; family Protopteridae; genus Protopterus; species Protopterus annectens. Next base: position 403,800,282 of record NC_056750.1, on the reverse strand, counting down.
GGGTACCAGTGCTGCCAGGGCCAGTCTGGAGCTATAAGAATGGTCCTTGTTTTTTCCTTCCTTATTTTGAGCAGTACCCTGGGGATGAGAGGTAGGGGAGGAAAGGCATAGACCGAAAGATTGACCCAAAGGGAAGGACAGGTCATCCACTTTCCAAGCTATGCAGTGATGCTTTCTGGTGCAGAATTTGCTGAGCTGATGGTTGGTGTGGCAGGCAAGGAGGTCGATCTTTGGGGTTCCCCATTTCTGAGTTATTAGGGTGAAGGTACTTCTGTTGAGTTGCCATGTGGGTTCAGAAGATTTCTGCTTAATTGGTCTACCAGAGAGTTGAGAGAGCCTGGTAGGAATTGTGCTAACAGGTGTAGTTGCATGGCAGATGCTGTGTGCCAAAGGGTCATGGCCAGCCTGCATAGAGGGTAGGAGTGAGTCCCTCCCTGCTCATTGATGTACCACATCACAGTGGTGCTGTTTTGATCAGGAAAGTCCGTGGAGAGAGAAGGGGCTTGAAAGCTATCAAGGCGTGCTGCACAGCCATCATCTCTTTTTGAATGATGTGCAGAGGGATATGCTGTGGGCTCCATTGGCCCTGTATGCACCTGCCGTCCAGGTGTGCACCCCAAGCATAGTCTGATGGCGTCTGTGGTGAGGGCCTGTGCAGCAGGGGGGGGGGGGGGGAGAAAGGCATTCCCTTGCTGTGGAAGCATGCTGTTGCCTACCAAAGAAAATTTTTTCTGAGGCAAGGAATTATAGGTAGAACAGTTTCCAGGTCTTAGGTTCATAGGTTTATACTAGGCTATCTGCCCTAAGGCATTTATAAGCCTAGCCCAGAGTTTTTGTGGCTTACGCCACCCCTTATGTTAAAAAATACTGTGCCCATTAGTTTGTTGTGCCTCTGTCCAGCAGTGACACAGAGATGATTCCCAGGGTAAACCTACGATCTCCCATCCACCGGTCAAGATTTCTCTTGAACAGAGCCAGCGAGGTGCTCTGCCTCACATGGACCGGGATTTTATTCCACAACATAGGGAGTCTCTGGGTGACAAATCTATCCCTCCAGCATGTCCTATTTATATCCGTGCTAAGGTTTAAGTCGGTTGCTCTAGTGGATCTGGTAGATTTGGATTTTTTGAGGTGGAGCATGTCCATTAATTCTGGGTTGGACATGGCCTTGTATGTCAGGCACAGGTCACCTCTGAGCAGACGGTATGCGACTGAATAGAGCTGGAGTTTCTTCAGTCTGGCAGCATATGACAGATTTTGGGGTCCCTTTATCCTTTTGGTGAGGAACTTTTGGGGTCTCTCCAATTACTGCAGGTGTCGGGCGAGATACATCCCGAATGGGGCATTGTACTCGATCATTGGTCTGATAAGTGAAGAGTACAGGGGAACAATGACCTCACTTGATCTGGATGTGAATCCCTTCATGGTCAGGTGGGCAATGTAGAAGGTTTTTCTAACCACTTTAGCAATGTGAGTGTCAAAAGAAAGGCCACTGTCAACCTGGGTCCCCAGGTCCCTGATAACCTCTTCTGTGCTTAGTGGATTGCCACCTATATGGTAGCTTGGGGTTACCTTGTTTTTCCCGAAGGGTATGACTATACATTTTTTGGCATTTAACTTCAGGCCATGGCTCTGGCACCAGCTATCAGTTTCCGTGAGACCCCTCTGAAGGATATCTGTGTCCGATGTACTTTCCACTATGGCTCCCAGTTTGCAGTCTTGAAAGTGTTGGCACCAAAGACTCTTTAGGTACCACTGAAGTTTGCTCATATGCAGTCTCTCATATGGAATGAGTAGTATGCAAGATGCCATGAACCCCAGATCTTGCAGGATCTTCCTTGCAGTTAGCTGGGGCCTTGTGGCTAGTTGAGAGAAGTAGGCTGTCAGGAAAATTTTTCTCTCTGAAGTAGGGTACGCCATCTGGGAAGCCAGACTTACTCCCAGGAACATTATCCTTTGGGTGGGCACCTGTTTCAATTTATTTTCATTGACTGTGTACCCTAGGGAGGTTAGTAGGGTCTTTACAAAGGCCAGGTGCTTGAGCAGCTTCTCCTGGCTGTCTACCTGAATAAGGCAGTTGTCCAAGTATGGGTAAATCTGAATATTTCTTTGTCTGCAAAAGGCAATGGCTGGAGCCAGACATTTTGTGAAAACTCTGGGAGCAGTAGATAAGCCAAAGGGAAGCACAGAGAACTGAAAGTGCTGAGATCCTGCCCTGAAGCATAGCTATTTTCTGTATGATTCCCTGAAAGGAATATGGAGGGAGGCCTCCTTTAGATCTAGGGTGACTAGCCAAGTGTCCTTCGAGAGCATGGGTAGCAGCTGCTGGAGGTTGAGCATTTTGAATTTTGGGATCACCAGGAAGGTGTGTAGAATGAATAGAATGAGGATGGGATGCCAGGTGCCCTCTTTTCTGGGCACCAGAAAAGGTCTGGAGTAGAAACCTTGGCCCAACTGTTTTGCAGGAACGTGCACTACTGCCCTTATAGAGAGCAGAGAAAGGATTTGCTTTTGAGCCTCTGCCCACTGATATGGTGGTAAATCTGGCAACCCTTTTGGGGTTGAAAGGGTGTGGAAGGAAAATTTGTATCCCTGAAACACAATGTTCAGAACCCAGTGGTCCTTGGTAATGGTGGCCCGGGTGCTTGAGTGAAAGGAGAGTTTTCCTCCTACGGGTAAGTGAAGGTGTGCAGAGGGAGGGGGTGGAGGAGTCATTGTGAGTTCTTACCATAAGGGGGTGGCTTAGAACTCCCTGGTTTTGAAATGGAGGTAGTCCTCTGCTTAGATCTCTGCATTCCCTTGGGGCTGCTGTCTGGGAGGTCGGCTTCCACGGGGCCTAGGCTGGGCCGGTTTACTGGGAGCAGGAAAAGATCAGTGTTTGGAGGGACAATGCCTGCTAAACCTAGGTGGCTGGTCCTGTAAGAAATCCTTAACTGTTTGCATAGATTTTTGCTTTTTCTTCCATATTTTTTAAGACCTCTTCTGCCTTAGTGCCAAAAAAATTATTGTGCAAAGGGGCATCCAACAATTTAGATTTGACATGATCTGGCAGGGGCTGTTCCTTAAGCCATGCATACCTTCTAATTACATATCCAGCTACTGCTGCCCTGAAAGAAGCTTCTAGGGTGCCAAAACCACAGTGCAAGGTGTGTTTAGTTACTCGACTTGCAGAATGCATTAACTTCTGTAAATCTTTAGATTCTGCCCAAGAAATTTCAGCATATGGAACTGGCAATTTAGTGCCTTGATAGCAAGAGTAGTTGAGGTGTATGCTTTCTTATCCCACTGTCCAATGCTCGGAGAATCCCCGTCTGAGGGGGTGGGATTCTTAGAAAAGGTTGCTTTAATCCCTTTTGGCTCTTCTGGAGAAATGACCTCAGGGTCAGCTGTAGGATTTTTAAAAAGATATTAGTGTGAGTCAAAGTCCCTATAGTACCCGTCTGGTTTTCTGGGAGCAGGAGGAAGGGCACGAGGAGTTAAGCTGGATTCGAGGAAAACATCCTCCACAATATCCAGGACTGGGGGGATGGCCAAGGGTCTGTGTTGTGGAAGATCTAGGAATTGACAGAGTCTCTTTTTAGACTGAGGGTAGTCCTGGCTCTCCCATTGGAAATGCTCCCTTAAAGTATGCAGGGTTTCCCCAAAGGAAAAATTCTATTAGGGAGAGGCTGAAGGAATAGAATTCTCTACATCAGAATCCTCATAATTGGAGTGGGGTTGCATGTCTTCATATTCAGATGCATCAGATTCATCTGACTCTTGTTCAGACAAAACTACAGGGGACAGATCTCTTTTCCTTCTGGAGCGGGTATCTTTGCTTTCCCTGATCAGCATGATGAGGCATTCCGCCATTTTAAGCATTTGAGACTAAGGCAAGGTGGCAAGCGCCTCAGAGTGGGTAGTCGGGTTTTTGGGTGTGGTTCGTACCCTGGGCCTAAGAAACTCGGTAGTTTTAGAAAGAATGGTACTCACGAAAGAAGTCGTCGGTTTGTGTTGAGATTCGGTAGTGTGAAGGACTTCCTCGGAAGCCAGTGCCTGCTCAGCAGCTCCAGACCCATCCAAGGTTGAGATGACCGCAGGATCCTTAATCAAAGAAGAGTTTTGCGGCTCCGAAAGGGTCTTGGTAGCGGCCTGCGAATCAACAGAAGTGGGCATCAGGGCTGCGAAAGCACCTCACCGAGTACCAGAGAACTGACTACTAGCTCAATGGAAGCACTGTCGGTAGGTTTGGACCTGTGTGGTCTGTCTATCTTTATGTTTTTTCAGAAGATCTGCTGTCGGATGGCTTACTGAAGCCATACTGGAATTAGAGGACTGTAAGCAAAAATATATGGCTACAATAAGGGCCAGACGATGGATAGTTCTGGCGTCGAACAAGGCACAGAAGCGACAACGAGGGACGTCATGGTCCGGGCCTAAACAAGTGACGCATTAAGAATGCAAGTCTTGGTGTGGTATTTGTTTTCCACAGGCGAGACAATTAACTTTTTCTGACATCGGTTAGTGCAAGAAAAAAGATCTCCAATGGGGTACTTAGCTTTAGAAGACTTCAACTTCAATTCGATAGATGAAAACTCAGGTAGTGGCTGACCGGCACTTGTGCAAACTGCTTCTGCTTTGGGCTCCACGGCAAGAAAGACTGATGTAATGGCGTCGGCTGCCTTACTTTATACTACTGACGACCTGACGTCAGTCCTCAAGTGACAGCAACTGACATAGAAATACTAAGTCTCTGGTATTTGGGCCAGCCGAGGGCTACCCTGGCAGGGTTAACAAAAATGAGATGACTGCAACAGTGAAACACGAAGAACAGCAGTGGATTCTCAGTGTGGAGAAAGCCCAAGGTAAGAAATGCATGCAAACTTCTCATGTCAGGATAAACATTCATCAGATCTGTGAAGCTTTTTTCCCAAGTTCTTGCCTGTGGCAAGAACTTAACTGTGACAAACGGGCTCTTTTCTGCTCAGCAAATATTGAAGCCAAAAACTGATTTGCACTGGAAAAAACGAAACTAACAGACAAGAAAAAAAAAAAAAAAAAACGGAAGTGGCATGTAGTAGTAATTTGTAACATTCTGAATTTTTATTTCTTTAATTAATGTGTTTATGGCTTTCTAAATTGTAAGCTAGACATGGTGGAATCAGAAACCAAGTGATGGGACATAAAGTTTGAAGGTTGTTGGCATTCTCTTCTCAAACAATTCCTTAAGGAAACTTTCCTTGTATAAACTACTGGACACAATCTATTTTAAGCTAATACTGCCAGCGCCAGGACTCCATTTTTACATATTCTTAAATGCTGCCAGAGTTATGACAGTTAGTATTACCGTAAACTTGTATGCATTGTTACTGGACTGCCATTTAGGTGATTCTCGAATATGTAATCAGGTGTACTTAAAAAAAAAAAATCTAAGCTCGTTTCCTGCCTTTCCTTTCCTTATGAGGCTATAACTCATTCCACACCTTTCGGCCCCAGAACTTGGACCGAAGCTCCAAAGGCGGTGGGGTTTCCATATTCATAAAAGATGCTCACACCTCCAGACTGGTAGCCCAACATAATACACCAGAAATACTTCAGGTTCAGCTAACATTGGGTAAGACAGCGATTCAGGTCGTAACCTGCTACAGGTCGTCAACCATTTCCCAAGACTCACACTCCATATTCCTAAGCACCCTGGAGAATATTTGGGTCTAACCTAACACTCTCATACTGGGCGACTTCAACTATCCCTCCATTAACTGGGAAAACTACTCATGTACTAATACACTTCTCCAATGTTTCCTGGAATTCATTAATTCCAATGCCCTGGACCAGCTCACTCATACCCCCACTACAGGTAATAACATCCCTGACCTGGTCATTACCAACATGGGTGACTTCTCCAAAGCTAACTTTGGGCTCCTAAAAACAGAGGTGGCTAACTTCATGGCATCTATGCAAATGGAGAATAGTTGCATGACTGCCGAATCATACACCAATGCATGGATCATGCCATACCCAATAGAACCAAGGCGCTCTCCTCCAAAAAAAAGGACGCCAATCTGGTGGTCCCCTGCCATAAACAAACTCTACAACAGAAGGAGGAAACTGATGTGGAATAAGGTGAAGTTCGAAGACTGGAAAACCTCCCTTATCAGCCTCAACAAAAAGATGACATCCTTCATCAAATCCTCTAAAGCTAGCTATGAAAACAGAATTGCAGCAGATAGTAAAGACAACCACAAGGCCTTCTACAGTTATGTAAAGAATCTCCATAGCAATACCCAGATTTGCTCTGAGATGCTGCACAACAGTATTTCCTGTACCAAGCCAAAAGATATTGCCAATATACTGGCCAACAGATTCAGTGCCAACTATACCCCCCCCCCCCAAAGGGCCAATCACAACACCAGTAGATAGCCAGGCACCCAGTATTACTGCTGCACAGGTTAAAACAGCACTGTCCAAGGCCAAGAATACAGCTTCTATGGGACCTGACAATATCCCTGGCTGTGTTCTACATGAACTATATAGTGAAATGGCACCTCACCTGGTACACTGTTCAATCACAGCCTCACCTCAAGCTTTGTCCCTACCGAATGGAGCACTGCTACAGTCATCCCTCTCCAGAAAGGAGGAGTGATTACTGACCCTGGGAACTATTGCTCCATTAGCCTGAGGAGTCTGATATGCAAAGCTATGGAATGCATCATCATGGAGCTAATAAAAAAAAAGATATAGGGAATCTCCAAACTCTGGATCCTGACAGTTTGGTTTTGTGAAGGGGTAGATCATGCCTGCTCAACCTGGTCGATTTCTCTGAGTAAGTCACCAGAGCTACAGATGAAGGCAAGGTGGTTCATACAGCCTACCTTGATCTGGCCAAGGCCTTTGATACCATTCCCCACTTAGGAATCATAGGAAAAACTCACTAAGCTAGGCATCAACCCATATATCACTAGGAGGGTTGCAAACTGGCTCACAGATAGAACCCACAGTGTGAAAGCAGTTGACTCCAGGTCAGACTGCCAACCAGTCACAAGTGGAGTCCAACAGGGTTGAGTCCTGGGTCCTCTCCTGTTTGGTATCTACTTCTCTGAAGTCCAGGCCAACACAAAGGGACTCTGGCTGACAAGGTTTGCAGACTATTGCAAGTTGGGAGCTATTATTAACTCCCCAAGTGATGTTGACATCCTACAGAAAGGCCTTGATGAGACCAACAACTGGTGTCAGAACCATGGCCTTGAGCTCAATGCCAAAAAATGTGTAGTCATCCCCTTTGGGAAAAAACCCAGTTCCATGAATTACCACATCGATGGTAGTCCACTGAACACAGAAGGCGTTATAAGAGATCTGGGAACACAGGTTGAAAGCAACCTCTGTTTTGACCACCAGATTGCCACTATGGTCAGAAAGTCCTTCTATGTGGCACATCTCATTACTACGGGTTTTGCATCCAGGAAGAAAGAGGTCACGGTCTCACTTTCCTCTTCCCTCAACAGGCCAATCATAGAGTACAATGCACATTTGGCATGTACCTCAGTAGACACCTGCAACAACTGCAGAGGCCACAAAAGCACCTCACAAAGAGGATCCTAGGCCTTAAACACTTGTCTTATATGGACAGACTCAAAAAACCCCAACTATTCTCTGTCTATCGCGTACTTAGACTATCTCTGCTTGACTTACAAAGCCATGTCTGGCCCAGGCTCTGTTAGAAATGCTACATCTAAAGAAATCCCAATCCCTCCGCACCACACGGTCCAAAGACCTCGACCTCATTCCCACAATGAAAAGAACATGCTGGAGGGACAGGTTCAGAACCCGGAGACTGCCCATGCCATGGAATAGACTTCCCATACATGTTAAACAGAGGACCTCACTGTCCCTCTTCAAGAGAAATCTTGATGTGTAGATGGGAAATAGAAAATTCAGCCAGGGATCACTCCAATGGCTCTACCCAACAGAGGCACTGGGAACCAAGGTCGGGTGGCACGATGCCAGGGTAATCCAATGGGCTAGGCTTGTAAAGGCTCCAGGGCTATTAACCTAGTAGACACCTATGAACCTATAACTTACCTTGTGTTGCGTTCTTCTGTTATTTTAAGCTATTTATTTTAAGCTATTTATTTATTTACTAAGTGGGTAAGTGTGCCACGGTGTAGTAGAATTATATGAATCCAAGCCTTTACACAAATGTACACTGTACATTATATTTCATGATGTAGCCTAGGCCCATGACAGTGCATGTTTTAGAACAGAAGCTTTAAGTTAAGTACTGCTTTTCTATTAAGGAGTTTCCCTGCAGTTAAAACAGTGCACACTGCACACACATATACTGCTGTTCACAACTGACGGGAGAATGGGTCCTTTAGTTGAGGGAATAGGAGCAGTCATTCAATTAGGTAAAGCTTAAAAAGTGTTTGAAGTGGTGTACTTGGATAATTTGATTATGCAAAAGGGAAACACAGTAGCAGTGCTCATCTTGAGAAGCATCTAGCATAAAGGGATATTTTATTTAGTGTTGCTTGAAGGCGGTTAATGATAGAATTCCCAGGGAAGAAGAGGAGATGCCCATACGTTAGAATGGACAGGACATGAAAACATAGCTAGGTCAGCTTTACATGTCTTGAATTCTTTTGTTTGGAGATAGGGCATGAACTTGGTGGAAACTTTTGCTTTTTACAGCATGTATGTGCTATGAGGAAAGACAAGGAAGAATCAGAAGTAATTCTCAGATACTTACGTTGTCAGGTTCCAAATTAGATGTTGGAGGAGAGTGGCCTGACCAGTATGGTAAAACAGAAACTGTTTCAAACAGCACAATATGGTTTTATCCAGGTTAAGAATTACTGTAAATGGAAATGACACCTTGACAAGACGCACAAAAAAAAAATATATATATATATATATATCTCACAGAAAGTACAGTTGTGTACATAAATGTAGATGTTCAAGTGTATTCACTGTTGTAGTCATTACATTTGGGTAATCTGCTGGCAGGTTGCCCTCAGTTGGCCTGATTAACAAAGTCTTGGGTCCTGCGTCGGTTGCTGTCCCTTCTTCCATGATGTCAGGTCGTCAGGGGTATAAAACATGCAGCCGACACCATTACATCAATTTTTCTTGCCCCAGATGTCAGGTGCCTCCCAAATGGGGAGCAAAATATATATAAATAATTTACAACACAAAAATATATACCTCCAAACAAAAGCAAATACGCCAAAAAGGTCTTTACGTGTAGTAAAAGAAAGGAGAGGCATAGTAAAAGAAAAAATAGGGGCTGGAGGGAGGGTAACCAGGACTGCAACAGCGAATACACTCTAACATCTACATTTATGGTAAGTGTACACAAAGTACAGTTGTGTACACTTACCATAAATGCAGATGTTCAAGTGCATTCACTGCTGCAGTTATTACATTTTGGGTAATCCTGCTGGCAGGTTGCCCTCAGTCGGCCTGAATTCCAAAGTCTTGGGTCCTGCGTCGGCTGTCGTCGCCCCTTCCCTGACGTCAGGTCGTCAGGGGTATAAAAGAAGCAGCAGCCAACGCCATTTTCTTTAGTTTTTCTTGCCAAAGATGTCAGGTGCCCCCTAAAAGGGTAGCCAAAATTTATATCTATATATAACATTACATGCAGCAATATAAACTTTACCTTCATCCACAAGCAAATACACCACATAGGTTGTATAAATCAGAGAAGGAAAGATAGGTTCCATGAGAAGAAAAGGGGGGATGGTGGGTGGGTAACCTGGACTGCAACAGTGAATACACTCTAACATCTACATTTATGGTAAGTGTACACAATTGTACTATGTTCTTCGTGTTTCACTGTTGCAGTCATTACATTTGGGTAGATTCCCACAGCTGTGGTTGGGAGGCTGGAGCTATATAGCATTAGGAGTGGCTATGAGACCCTGCAGAACTGCAGTGGCAAAGCCTGCCCTAGATTTAGAGTAGAGTGGCAGATGGTAGTGCTTTGTAAAGGTGTGCACTGAACTCCAAGTAGCTGCTTCTAAAATGTCCTTGGTTGGTACTCCCCTGAGAAAGGCTGCTGAAGTGCCTGCGGCTCTGGTGGAATATGGCCTAATGCCCTTAGGCACTGGTTTGCCATGGTATAAGTAGCAGAAACTAATGCAGTCGCCTATCCACTTTGAAATAGTCTGTTGTGAGATAGCCTTTCCTTGTGATCCTGCAGCATATGCCACTAGTAATTGCTCTGTCTTACTGAAAATGTTGGTTCTGTCCAAGTAGAATCTAAGCTGCCTGTGTACGTCCAAAGAATGCAGAATTCTTTCCCCCTTGTTCTGTGGATTTGGGTAAAAAGTTGGCAGATGAATGGTTTGGTCAAGAGCCACACTGGACACCACTTTAGGCATAAACGTCGGGTTTGTCCTCAGGGAGACCCTGCCCAGATAAAAATGACAAAAGGTTCCACAGCCAAGAGTGCTTGTAGCTCTGAAACTCGTCTTGCAGAAGTTATTGCTAGGAGCAGAGCTGTTTTCCAAGATAAAATGTTTATGTCAGCAGTAGCAGCTGGCTCAAAAGGAGGCAAGGTGAGTTTTTCCAAGACAGAGTTGAGGTCCCATGCAGGCATTGGTGATCTTGGAGGCCTTGAATTTTTGGCTCCTCTGAGGTATTGTTTTAATAAGGGATGAGAAAATAGTGGTTCTGCATTGTAATGAGCTGAAATGGCAGTGGCATGAATTTTAATAGATGAGAAAGATAGGCCTTTGTCCAGCATCTCAGTTAAGTATTGTAAACTCTGAGGAATATTTGGCATAGCTGTATCTGTTCCTTGTGCCTGGTTCCAAGCACAGAATCTCTTCCATTTTCCAGCATTAGATTTTCTAGTACTACGCCTTCTGGCTTCCAAAATGACATCCATCACAGCTTTGCTGAGAGGTGTGTTTTGAATGACTACATTATCCGCCATGCTGCCAGGTTTAAAGTCCTGAGTTGGCTGTACAGGATCTGATTGTTTTTCTGGGACAGTAGATGCGGTACTTGAGGTAAGGTCCAAGCTGGGCATTGAGACAAGCTCCTTAATATTGGGTACCAGTGCTGGCGAGGCCAGTCTGATGCAATCAGTATCATCTTTGGCTTCTCCTGTCTGACCTTTAGGAGTACCTTGGGGAGGAGAGGCAGAGGAAGGAAGGCATATACTGATAGGGTTTTCCAGCTGAAGGATAGGGCGTCCACTTTCCATGCTTGTCTGTGATAAATCCTTGTGCAGAATCTCTTTAGTTGGTAGTTGTGAGGGGAGGCAAATAGATCTATGAACGGGCATCCCCATTTCCTTGTTATCATGCTGAAGACTTGTGGATCCAGCTGCCACTCGTGGGGATCCATGAGGTTTCTGCTTAGATCGTCTGCCATAGGATTTCTCCTTCCTGGCAGGAATTGTGCCTGCAGATGTACTTGGTAAGTCAATGCTGTGTCCCACAAAGTCATGGCTAGTCTGCAAAGGGGGTAAGAATGTGTGCCCCTCTGCTTGCTTATATACCACATGACCGTGGTGTTGTCTGTCTTTATCAGTAGTTGTCCTGGATGAAGTAGGTCCTTGAAGGCTGTCAGGGCATTTTGAACAGCTAGCATCTTTTTTTGATTGCTATGTAGATGCATTTGGTTTGAGGTCCATGTTCCCTGAATGCATCTTCCTGCCATGTGGGCCCCCCAGGCATAATCTGATGCATCCGTTGTTAGTGTCTGCCTGGCTGTGGGTAATGTGAATGGCTGTCCCTTGTTTTGGTGACAAGCCTTTGCTCACCATCGAAACAACTGTTGCAGGCAGGGAATGAGAGTAATTATAGTTTCCAGGCTGTGGCAATGTTGGAGTCCAAACACTTTTTAGGTACCATTGAAGTTTCCTCATATGCAGTCTTGCATATGGAATTAGTAGAATGCAGGATGCCATGAAGCCCAAAGCCTGCAGAATTTTTCTTGCAGATAACTGGGCCTTTGTTGCTAACATTTTGAAATAGGTAGTCAGTTGCCTTTGTTTGTCTGGCATGAGATAAGCCATCTGGGCAGTTGTATTTAAGCTTGTACCCAGGAATATTATCTCTTGAGAGGGTACTAGTTTTGATTTCTTTTTGTTGACTGTGTACCCTAAGCATGTTAGTTTTTTCACAAACACCAGATACCGTAGAAGGATGTCCTTGTTCTCTGCTTGAATTATACAGTCGTCCAAGTAAGGATACATTTGTATTCCTCTTTGTCTGCAGAATGCAATTACTGGTGCCAGACACTTTGCAAGACCATGGGCACAGTAGATAAGCCAAAGGGCACTGCAGGGAATTGGTAATGCATTGAGCCAGCCTTGAATCTGAGGTATCTTCTATATATTTGTCTGATTGGGACATGCAGGTATGCCTCTTTTAGGTCTAAAGTTACAAGCCAAATGTTCTTGCCCAGCATGGGTAGAAGCTGCTGCAAAGTCAACATTTTGAATTTTGGTACATCCAGGAATGTATTCAGAATCGATAGATCCAGTATTGGCCTCCAGGCCTTGTCCTTTCTGGGTACCAATAACAGTCAAGTAAAATCGTTGTTCCTGCTCTTGTTCTGGCACTTGCTGAATGGCCCTCATGTCCATGAGGGATGAGACTTGTTTTTGTGCCTCTGCCCATTGATTTTTTGGCAGATCTGGCCAGCCGTTTGCCTTTGGCAGGGTATGGAAATGGAACTTGTAGCCTTGTGACACGATATTTAGAACCCACTTGACCTGGGTTATAATGTGCCAATTTTGAGAAAAAAAGTGCTAACTTTTCCCCTAAGGGTGCTGCCAGGAAATAAGTGCTTGGTGCAGGCAGGGGGAAGTCATTGGGACTGTTTCCTGTAAGGTTGTGATTTGTCTTCTCCACTTTTGGAAGTAGAAGCACCCCATTGCTTTGACCTGTATGAGCCTTGTGCCTGGGATCTGCCTCTACGGCATCTAGGTCTGCCCCTTTGAGGTCTGTCTGAGACAGGAAAGGACCAATTCTTTGTTGGCCAGTGTCTACTAAACCTAGGTGGCTGTACTTGTAAGAAATCTTTGACCGTTTGCATAGATTTAGCCTTGTCCTCCATTTTCCTTAACACCAAACAAAGTATCATGCTGTAACGGTGCATCTAATAATTTAACTTTAACATGATCAGACACATTTTGTTCCTTTAACCAAGCATGCCTTCTAATTACAGAACCTGTAACTGCGGCCCTGCAGGAGGCCTCTAAAGAATCAAAACCACATTGCAAAGTATGCTTTCCAACTTGTTCAGCTGCACGCAATATATCCTGCATTTCCTTGTTTTCTGCACATTCAGAGTTTAACATTTTTTTGTTTAAGCAATGTCATGACATGCTGCTGATATTTGAGCATATGAAACTGACAGTTTAAGGCCCTTATAGCCAAGGTAGCAGATGTGTAAACCTTTTTTCCCCATCTATCCAGTGCCCTTGAATCCCTGTCAGAAGGGGTAGGGTTTTTTGCAGTGGAAGCCTCAGGAAACCTGAGAAATAGTTTCTGGGTCTGCAGCAGGGTTTTTAAAAAGGAATTTATGTGAGTCAGGAACTCTGTAATATCTGTCAGGCTTAATAGGAGCTGGTGGTAAGGAGTCAAGGGTAAGGCTGGACGCCAAAAACACATCATCTACAATGTCTAACACAGGAGAGATGGCTAATGGCTTGTGCTGAGGTAGTAAACAGGAAATCCCTGAGCCTCTTTTTAGATTATGAAAAATCTTGGCTCTCCCAGTGAAAATGCTCTCCCAGTGAAAATGCTCCCTCATGGTATTTAAGGTTTCCCAAAAGAATAGTCCTCAGGAGGAGAAGCTAAAGGTATGGATTCTTCAGCATCAGAATCCTCATAGGAGGAAAAAGAATATTCCTGATCAGAAGAGGAATCAGAAGAAATTGAAACCTGATTTGAAGATTCATAGTCAGTCTCTTGCCTAGGCCTCTTATCAGGAAGGGGATGGGAACCCCTGATGAAGGTAATCAAGTCTTCGGCCATTTTAAGCATCTGGTTTTTGGGCATGGAGGCCTTGTCCATGTGGCTCTTGAGTTTGCTTTTTTGCCTTTGAAGATGCTTTAGCCTTTGAAGTCGGTTTAATATATAGATGTTTGGGTCTGAATACACCCTCAGAAGCCGGTGCCTGCTCAGCGGCTCCGAACCCATCTGAGTGATTAGCGTCCGAGGCTCCAATAGCTTGAGTTTCCAGTGGCATGGCCGACTCCACGTGGGAGTCGGTAGTGGCCTGCGACTCTATGTAGTGGTTGTCATGGGCTGTGAAAGCACCTCACTGAGAACCGGCGACTGGCTTAGGAGAAGCTTCGTCATCGGTTTTGGCCCTCTGCTGTCTTTCTTTTTCTTTGCATTTTTTGTGAACTCCGGTAGTCGGATGGCTTTCTGACGACATTTCTGGATAATTAAACCTGTGTCCAAAATAGTTTAAAGCAAAATCATACAGACACTTAATAGTGCGTTGGTTAAATCTAGCACAAAACCGACAACCCAGAAAGTTATTATCAGGGCCTAGGCAAGGAATACAGTAAGAATGAAAGTCCTTATGAGGTATTTGCTTCCCACAAGAAATACAATTATTAACTTTTTCTGACATCGGTTCTGGAGCAAGAAAAAAGTTTCCCCAATGGGGTACTTAGCTTTATAGAAGACTTCGGATCTGAAATTCAAACTCGAAAATCTCAGGAGTTGGCCGACTGGCACTTGCAAACTGCTTCTGCTTTGGGCACTGCGCGGCAAGAAAGACTAAAGAAAATGGCGTCGGCTGCTTCTTTTATACCCTGACGACCTGACATCAGGGAAGGGGCAACGACAGCTGACGCAGGACCCAAGACTTTGGAATTCAGGCCGACTGAGGGCAACCTGCCAGCAGGATTACCCAATGCAATGACTGCAAAACTGAAACATGAAGAACATCTGTATTATGTTCTTCATGTTTCGTTGTTGCAGTCATCACATTTGGGTAGATTCCCATAGCTATGGTTGAGAGGATGGACTTATAGAGCATTAGGACCGGCTATAAGGCCCATCAAAACAGCAGTGGCAAAGCCAGCTCTGGATTTAGAGAAAATTGGTAAATGATAGTGCTTGGTGAAAGTATGAACTGAACTCCAGGTAGCAGCCTCTAGAATATCCCTGGTTGGAACACCTCTGAGAAAGGCTGTAGAAGGAGATGCAGCCCTGGTGGAATGGGATCCGATTGCCTGGGGGATAGGTTTTCCATGGTGCTTATAGCAGAAATGAATACAATGGCTTATCCATTTTGAAATGGTTTGCTTTGAAAGAGGCTTTCCCTCTGCCCTTGTAGCAAATACTACCAGCAGTTGTTCAGATTTTCTTCGAGATTTAGTCCTGGCCAAGTAAAATCTAAGTTATCTGTGTACATCCAATGAATGCAGAATTCGCTCTCCCTTGTTCTGTGGATTGGGAAAGAAAGTTGACAAATGATTAAGAGCCACACTGGATACCACCTTGGGCATGAAGGATGGGTTGGTCCTGAGTGACACCCTGTCCGCATGAAAGATGATGAAAGGCTCCACTGCCACAAGGGCCTGTAATTCAGAAATCTTTCTAGCCGAAGAGATTGCTAAAAGGAAGGCTGTTTTCCAGGAAAGAAATTTTAAGTCTGCAGAAGCAGGTGGCTCGACAGGAGGTAGAGTGAGTTTCTCCAATACAAAGTTAAGGTCCCAGGCAGGGGTTGGAGCTCTCCTGGGTGGCCTCAAGTCTTTGGCTCCTCTGAGATACTGCTTTAGCAGAGGATGAAAGAAGGGGGGAGGGTTCTGTGTTGTAATGAGCTGAAATGGCTGAGGCATAGATTTTTATGGAAGAAAAAGTTAGGCCCTTGTGAAACATCTCAGTTAAGTATTGCAAAATCTGAGGTAAACTGGGCACTGCTGTGCTCATCCCTTGAGATTGATTCCGGGTACAGAATCTTTTCCATTTGTCAGCATAAGATTTTCTAGTACTAGGTCTTCTCACCTCCAAAATGACATCCATCACAGGTTTGTTGAGGGATGCTAAGAGGGAACTGAAGTGATTAGCCAAGCTGCAAGATTCAATGTTTGGAGCTGAGGGTGCAGAATTTGGTTGTTCTGCTGAGACAGTAAGGAAGTTTTCTGAGGCAGGTACCATGGAGAAATATGTGACGGACTGCGTAGGAGTGGGTACCAGTGCTGGCGAGGCCAGTCTGGAGCAATCAAAATCATTTTTGGTTTGTCCTGTTTGACTTTTAGTAGAACTTTGGAGAGCAAAGGTAGAGGGGTAAAGGCACAGACTGATAGGTTTTCCCAGCTGAAGGACAGAGCATCCACTTTCCAGGCTTTTTTGAGAGGAGTTCTTGTGCAAAATTTGTCCAACTGGTAGTTCTGGGGTGAGGCAAAAAGATCTGTGTCTGGGCTTCCCCATTTGTGTATCAACGTGTTGAAAAACCTTGGTTCCAGTTTCCATTCGTGTGGGTCTATGAGATTTCTGCTTAATTCGTCTGCCAAAATGTTTAACTTTCCTGGCAGGAATTGAGCTTGTAGTTGTATTCGATAGCTCAAGGCCGTGTTCCACAATACCATGGCGTGTCTGCAGAGGGGGTAGGAATGTGTACCCCCCCCCCCCCCGCTTGTTTATGTATCACATAACTGTGGTGTTGCCTGTTTTTACCATTAGTTGTCCTGGATGAAAGTAGTCCTTGAAGGCTGTCAGTGCATTCTGTACAGCTAGCATTTCTTTTTGATTGATATGAAGCTGCATTTGACTTGGGCTCCATTTGCCCTGAATGCACTTCTCTGCCAGATGAGCCCCCCATGCATAGTCTGATGCGCCTGTAGTTAGGGTTTGGGCGGCAGGGGGTGGTGTGAATGGCAGTCCCTTTTTTTGGTGGCAGGCCTCTGCCCACCATAGAAACTCTAGTTTCAGGCAAGGTATGATAGAAATTATTGTTTCCAGGCTGTGAGAATGCTGACTCCATAAACTTTTTAAGTACCACTGAAGTTTCCTCATATGCAGTCTTGCATATGGAATTAGAAGAATGCAGGAAGCCATGAAACCCAAGGCTTGCAGTATTTGTCTTGCAGATACGCAGGGTTTTTGTGGCCACCAGTTTGAAGCAAGTCACCAAATGAATTTCCTTTTCTGGTGTAAGGAAAGCCATCTGGGCAGTTGTATTCAAGCTTGCATCCAAGAATGTAATTTTTGAGAGGGTACCAGTTGTTATTTATTTTTGTTTATGGTGTACCCTAGACAAGTTAGAACCCTTTTTACAAACGCCAGATGTTTTAGAATGGCCTTGTTTTCTGCTTGAATTAGACAATTGTCCAGGTATGGCTATATTTGAATATTTCTTTGCCTGCAAAATGCAATTACTGGAGCCAAGCACTTTGTAAATATCCTGGGTGCAGTAGATAAGCCAAAGGGCAGTGCAGAGAACTGATAATGCAAGTAGCCTGCTTTGAAGTGGAGGTATCTTCTGCAAGACTCCCTGATTGGGATATGCAGGTAAGCCTCTTTTAAATCTAGAGTTGCCAACCAGGCATCTTTGCCTAGCATATGAAGTAACTGAAGAGTCAGCATCTTAAATTTTGGAATGTCCAGAAAGGTGTTTAGAGTAGACAGGTCCAGAATTGGACACCATGATTTTTCTTTTCTGGGTACCAGGAACAGTCTGGAATTGAAATCTTGTCCCTTTTCCTCTTCTGGTACTAGTTGAATTGCCCCCAAGTTTAAGA
The DNA here is from genome assembly GCF_019279795.1 of Protopterus annectens. Taxonomy (NCBI): domain Eukaryota; kingdom Metazoa; phylum Chordata; order Ceratodontiformes; family Protopteridae; genus Protopterus; species Protopterus annectens. The sequence goes on along the minus strand of NC_056750.1, from coordinate 403,782,584 downwards.
GGGAATGAACTTGTTTCTGAGCCTCTGCCCACTGATTTGGGGGAAGGTTTGGCCACCCGTTTGGAGTTGGTAACGTGCGGAAATGAAATCTGCATCCCTGGGACACTATATTTAAAACCCATTTGTCCTGGGTTATAAGTTGCCAGTTTTTTGCATGAAGAGCCAGTTTTCCCCCCAAAGGAGCGGCTAAGAGATAAGTGCTTGGAAATTTTAAAGGAAAGTCATTGAGACTGTTTACCATAGGGAGGTGTCTTGTTGTTTCCAGATTTGGAAGCAGAGGCACCCCATTGCTTGGTTCTGAAAGTCCCTTGGGACTGGAACCTGGTGCTTTTGGAATGTCTAGGTTTGGCTTGAGTGTCTCTGGAAGGAACTGGAAAGGACCAGTTCTTAGTAGGACAATACCGACTAAATCTTGGAGGTTGTACTTGTAAGAAATCTTTCACAGTTTGCATAGATTTAGCTTTATCTTCCATCTTTCTTAGAACTTCTTCAGCCTTATTGCCAAACAGACGGTCCTGCTGCAAAGGAGCACCCAATAATTTTGCTTTAACATGATCAGGCAGAGATTGTTCCTTAAGCCAAGCATACCTTCCAAGCACAGACCCAGTAACAGCAACCCTGTAAGAGGCCTCCAAAGAATAAAAACCACATTGCAAAGTATGTTTTCCAACTTGTTCAGCTGAATGCAATAAATCCTGTAAATCCTTATTTTCCACACAATCCGAAATCATCATTTTCTGTTTAAGCAGTCCCATGATATGCTGTTGATATTTTAGCATATGGAATATGGAATTCACAGTTTAAAGCCCTGATTGCCAAGGTTGCAGAAGTATAAACCTTTTTACCCCATCTATCCAGTGCCCTGGAGTCTCTATCAGAAGGTGTAGGATTTTTAGCAGTAGAAGCCTTAATGCCCTTGGGCCCCTGAGAAATGGTTTCAGGGTCCGCAACAGGATTTTTGAAAAGGAATTTGTGGGAGTCAGGAACCCTGTAGTATCCGTCTGGGTTACAAGGAGCCAGAGGCAGGGAATCAGGGGACATACTGGATTCTGAAAACATATCACCAACAATGTCTAGTACAGGAGGTATAGCCAAAGGCCTATGCTGAGGAAGAAGGAAATCCCTAAGCCTCTTTTTGGATTCGGAAAAATCCTGACTTTCCCAGTGGAAATGCTCCCTTAAGGTATGTAAAGTTTCCCCAAAAGAAAAATCCTCAGGGGGAGAAGCAGAAGGAATGGAATCCTCTGCATCAGAGTCCTCATAAGTAGGTATGGACAAATCCTGTTAATTAGAAGAGTCAAAAGAAACAGAGTCTTGTTCAGAAGATTCATAGTCAAGTTCAGCCCTAGGCCTCTTAGAGGGGGGGGGGGGGTTGACTACCCCTGATTAGAGTAATTAAATCTTCAGCCATTTTGATCATTTGTTTTTTAGGCATAGGGGCCTGAACATGTGGCCTGGGCGTCGTTTTTTTTAGACACAGATCGAGATTTTGGCCTTAATAGTGAAAGTGGTGTCAGTTTAATATGCAAATCTGTAGGCCTGAATACACCCTCAGAAGCCGGTGCCTGCACAGCAGCTCTGGCCCCATCCAAGGTAGAGACATCCGTGGGTTCCATAGCTGAAGCATCTCGCGGCATACCGGACTCCGAATGGGTCTCAGTAAAGGCCTGTGAATCAGAAGTAGCAGGTATCAGGGGCTGCAAAAGCGCCTCACTGAGTACCGGCGAACCGGTGACTAGCTTAGGAGAAGTGTCGTCGGCAGTTTTGGACCTCAACGGCCTGTCTCTCTTTCTCTCTGCGTTTTTTCAGTATTCCGGTAGTCGGATGGCTAACAGACGTCATTTCTTGATAATAAGACAGAGAACTGAAATAATTAGAAGCAAAAATGTACCGATGACTGATAATGCGCTGATTAAATAAAGCACAAAGCCGACAGCAAGGTACGCCGTGGTCAGGGCCTAGGCAAGGAATACAGTACAAATGGAAATCCTTATGAGGTATTTGCTTCCCACAAGTAATACAATTATTAACTTTTACTGACATCGGTAAGGCGTAAGAAAAAGTTTCCCCAACGAAGTACTTAGCTTTTTAGTTGAAGACTTCGGTTCTGAAACTCGAAAATGAAAATTTCAGGAGTCGGCCAACCGGCACTTGCGAACTGCTTCTGCTTCGGGCACCACGCAGCAAGAAAGACTGATGTAATGGCATCGGCTGCATGTTTTATACCCCTGATGACCTGACGCCATGGAAGAAGGGACAGCAACCGACGCAGGACACAAGATTTTGTTAATCAGGCCGACTGAGGGCAACCTGCCAGCAGATTACCCAAATGTAATGACTGCAACAGTGAAACACGAAGAACATCTTCTTCCCTAATGCAACTTAGTTAAGTCCCTGCCTTTCATCAGCATACCAGATGATGTTCTTTTATGAATTTGGAACAAGACCCATTTTAAGAATATGAACAGGATATAAAAATAATAATAGTATGAAACTTCTCCAAAAACCCAAACTATTATTTACAAAGCATATATAATCTAAAAAGCTTGAAACTGACACCTATATTGTTATGAAGGATCATGTTCCGATGTGAAATTAATCAACTGAATTGCCACCTACAGTATGTGGTTTATTCTGCAAATTTGGTGGACATCCTCTATCAACAAGCTTGACAACAAAAGGAAGAAATTGTTGCCCAAGGGTAAAAAGGAGCAAATTCCAAATTGGAAAACTCCCTCCTCCGCCTCAACAAACAAATTAGATCACTAGTGAAAACCTCCAAAGCCAATGAGTTGAAATTAGCCTCCAAAACAAAGGAAACCACAAGTCCTTCCTTCAGTTACATTAGGAACCCTCCATGGCAAAGCCAAAGTTTGTTCGAACTATTACTTAATAGTATAACTTACACTGATCCTGCTGACTTAGCCAACCTGTTAGCTGATAGGTTCAGCACAAACCTCATCCCCTTATTGATCCCCCAAAGGCCCATTCGACATCCCCGATACTTGTCCCACGCCTCACATCTCCATAGATCAAGTGTTAAAGGCCCTATTCAAGGCAAAGAACACAGCTTCCATGGAACCTGACAGTATCCCAGGCTGCATTCTGCACTATCTCCAGCAAGAAAGGAATGTTGTGCAATATCTTACCATAACCATAGATGTTTTTCTCTTCTATGTTGCAGTATTCTACTAGTGGGTTTACCCTTCCTCCGATCAGGTTGTCCAGCCACGTTTCCAAAGATTTTCAAGTCCCTCTTGGTGTGTTGGACGTCTGAAATGGAGGCAGGAATGTGGGCCATAAAGGTGACGTCTGCACACACCAGCCCTCAGAACCTAGGTAGCAGCCCCAGATGGAGCCAGTCCTGATGGGCATAGCCTGTCCACAAGCAGAGGAGAGCAAGTGCAAGAGCATGAGGGTGAAGGTAGGGGGGGGGGAATACTGCAACATGGAAGAGAAGGACATCTATGTCAGACATCTGACGCACCAAGAGGGACTTGAAAATCATTGGAAGATTTTACACAACATTCCTATGTCCTTCTATTCCAGTGTTTTAGTATTCTACTAGTGGGTGAGTACCAAAGCTCACCGTTGACTGGGAGGTGGTCTGGAAGAGGACTTCAAGAATCCATGCAGCATAGCCCTGGCAAACCCTGCCCTGGGAGATATGGTCCAGTTTGTAGTGTCTGGTGAAGGTATGTACAGAGGACCAGGTAGCTGCCTCCAGAAAGGAATTAGTGTCTAGACCCTTAAAGAGGGCTCCAGAAGAGGCCGTAGTTCTTGTGGAATGAGCCCTGACACTGCCTAGCCAGGTCTTCCCATGGTGTGAGTAGCAAAAGGAAATAGTTCAGGAAATCCAGGTTGAAATAGTCTGCTTGCCCACCGCTTTCCCCAGAGCTCTGGGGTGAAAGGAGACAAACAGTTGGTCTGATTTGCAAAAAGGTCTGTTTTTATGCAAATAAAATCTGAGCAGTCTGTGCACGTCTAGGGAATGAAGGACTCTCTCACTATCTCCCTGTGTGTTAGAGAAGAAGGTAGGCAGGTGGATAGACTGACTCAAGGAAAGGTCGTTGACTGCCTTGGGAGTGAAGGAAGGGTTTCTCTTAAGGGTGACCCTGTCCATATGAAAAAAAAGAAAACGGGGTGCAGACATAAGGACTTGAAGCTCTGAGACCCTTCTGGCCGAGGTCAAAGCTACTAGCAGTACAGTTTTCCATGTGCAAAACTTTATGGAGGCCTTGTCAGCTGATTTGAAAGGTGCCAGAGTGAGTCTTTCTAACACATAATTAAGATCTGGGGGGGGGGGGGTTGTTTCATGGATGGTCTTAGGTGCAGAAAGTACAGCTGTGTACATTTAACATAAATGTAGATGTTCGAGTGTATTCACTGCTGCAGTCATTACATTTGGGTAATCTGCTGGCAGGTTCCCCTCAGTCGGTCTGCTTAACAAAGTCTTGGGTCCTGCGTCGGTTGCTGTCCCTTCTTCCATGACGTCAGGTCGTCAGGGGTATAAAACATGCAGCCGACGCCATTACATCAGTTTTTTCTTGCCTCAGATGTCAGGTGCCCCCAAATGAGGAACAAAATATATAAATAATTTTAAACACAATAATAGATACCTCCAAACAAAATCAAATACACCAAAAAGGCTTTTAAGTGTAGAAAAATAAAGGAGAGGCATAGTAAGAGAAAAAACAGGGGGCTGGAAGGAGGGTAACCAGGACTGCAACAGTGAATACGCTCGAACATCTACATTTATGGTAAGTGTACACAGCTGTACTATGTTCTTCGTGTTTCATTGTTGCAGTCATTACATTTGGGTAGATTCCCAAAGCTAAGGTTGGGAGGATGGATTTATACAGTATTAGGACCGGCTATAAGGCCCTGCAAACCAGCAGTGGCAAAGCCAGCTCTGGATTTAGAGAAAATTAGTAAGTGATGGTGCTTGGTGAAAGTATGAACTGAACTCCAAGTAGCAGCTTCTAGAATATCCCTGGTAGAAACACCTCTGAGAAAAGCTGTAGAAGTAGATACAGCCCTGGTAGAATGGGATCTGATCCCCTGTGGGAAAGGTTTTCCATGGTGCTTATAGCAGAAATGAATGCAATGGCTTATCCATTTGGAAATGGTTTGCTTTGAAATAGCCCTTCCCTCTGCAGCAAATGCTACCAGCAGTTGTTCAGATTTTCTTCGCCATTTAGTCCTGTCCAAGTAAAATATAAGTTGTCTGTGTACATCCAATGAATGCAGAACCCCCTTTGTTCTGTGGATTGGGAAAGAAAGTTGACAAATGAATGGACTGATTAAGAGCCACACTGGACACCACCTTGGGCATGAAGGATGGGTTGGTCCTGAGTGACACCCTGTCCGCATGAAAGATGATGAAAGGCTCCACTGCCATAAGGGCCTGTAATTCAGAAATCCTTCTAGCCGAAGTGATTGCTAAAGGGTAGGCTGTTTTCCAGGAAAGGAATTTTAAGTCTGCAGTAGCAGCTGGCTTGAAAGGAGATAGAGTGAGTTTTTCCAATACAAAGTTAAGGTCCCAGGCAGGGGTTGGAGCTCTCCTGGGCGGCCTTAAGTTTTTGGCCCCTCTGAGATACTGCTTTAACAGAGGATGAGAGAAGGGGGGGGGGGTTCTGTGGTGTAATAAGCTGTAATGGCTGAGGCATGGATTGTTATGGAAGAAAAAGATAGGTCCTTGTGAAGCATCTCAGTTAAGTATTGCAAAATCTGAGGTAAATTGGGCACTGCTGTGGTCTTCCCTTGAGACTGATTCCAGGCACAGAATCTTTTCCATTTGTCAGCATAAGATTTTCTGGTACTAGGTCTTCTCGCCTCCAAAATGACATCCATCACAGGTTTGCTGAGGGATAAGAGGGAATTTAAGTGATTAGCCAAGCTGCAAGATTCAATGTTTGGAGCTGTGGGTGCAGAATTTGGTTGTTCTGCTGAGACAGTAAGGAAGGTGTCTGATGCAGGTGCCATGGAGAAAGTTGTGACAGACTGCGTAGGAGTGGGTACAAGTGTTGGCGAGGCCAGTCTGGAGCAAGCAAAATCTTTGGTTTGTCCTGTATGACTTTTAGTACAACTTCGGAGAGTAAAGACAGAGGGGGAAAAGCATAGACTGATAGGTTTTCCCAGCTGAAGGACTTTCCAGGCTTTTTTGTGTCCCAGCTGAAGGACAGAGCATCCACTTTCCAGGCTTTTTTGTGAGGAGTTCTTGTGCAAAATTTGTCCAACTGGTAGTTCTGGGATGAGGCAAAAAGATCTATGTCTGGGCTCCCCCATTTGCGTGTCAACATGTTGAAAATCCATGGTTCCAGTTTCCATTTGTGTGGGTCAATGAGATTTCTGCTTAGATCGTCTGCCAAAATATTCAGCTTTCCTGGCAGGAATTGGGCTTGTAGCTGTACTTGATAGCTCAAGGCCGTGTTCCACAATGCCTTGGCTTGTCTGCAGAGGGGGTAGGAATGTGTACCCCCCTGCTTGTTTATGTACCACATAAATGTGGTGGTGTCCGTCTTTACCATTAGTTGCCCTGGATAAGGTAGTCCTTGAAGGTTGTCAGTGCTTTCTGTACAGCTAGCATTTCTTTTTGATTGATATAAAGGTGCATTTGATTTGAGCTCCATTTGCCCTGCATGCACTTCCCTGCCAGATGAGCCCCCCCATGCATAGTCTGATGCGTCTGTAGCTAGGATTTGGGTGGCAGGGTGTGGTGAATGGCAGTCCCTTATTTTGGTGGCAGGCCTCTGCCCACCATAGGAACTCTAGTTGCAAGCAAGGTATGATAGGAATAATTGTTTCCAGGCTGTGAGAATGTTGACTCCATAACTTTTTAAGCACCACTGAAGTTTCCTCATATGCAGTCTTGTATATGGAATTAGAAGAATGCAGGAGGCCATGAACCCCAAGGCTGGCAGTATTTGTCTTGCTGATAGTAGGGTTTTTGTGGCCACCTGTTTGAAGTAAGTCACCAACTGAATTTGCTTTTCTGGCATAAGGTAATCCATCTGGGCAGTTGTATTCAAAATTGCACACAGGAATGTTATTTTTTGAGAGGGTACTAGTTGTGATTTCTTTTCGTTTATGGTGTACCCTAGACAAGTTAGAATCCTTTTTACAAATGCCAGATGTTTTAGAAAAATGGCCTTGTTTTCTGCCTGAATTAGACAATCGTCCAGGTATGGATATATATGTATATTTCTTTGCCTGCAAAATGCAATTACTGGAGCCAGGCACTTTGTAAAGACTCTGGGCACAGTAGATAAGCCAAAGGGCAATGCAGAGAACCGATAATGCAAAAAGCCTGCTTTGAAGCGGAGGTATCTTCTGCAAGATTCCCCGATTGGGATATGCAGGTATGCCTCTTTTAGATCTAGAGTTGCCAGTCAGGCATCTTTGCCTAGCATAGGAAGTAACTGGTGAAGAGTCAGCATCTTGAATTATGGAATGTCCAGGAAAGTGTTTAGAGTTGACAAGTCCAGAATTGGACGCCATGATATGTCTTTTCTGGGCATCAGGAAAAGTCTGGAATAGAAACCTTGTCCCTTTTCTCCTTCTGGTACTTGTAGAATAGCCTCCATGTATAAGAGGAAAAGTACTCATTTCTGAGCCTCTGCCCACTGATTTGGGGGCAGGTCTGGCCATCCGCTTGGAGTTGGCAACATGTGGAAATGAAATATGTATCCCTGGGAAACTATTTAAAACCGATTTGTCCTGGGTTATAAGTTGCCAGTTTCTTGCATGAAGAGCCAGTTTTCCCCCCAAAGGGGCCACTAAGAGATAAGTGCTTGGTAATTCTAAAGGAAAGTCATTGAGACTGTTTACAATAGGGAGGTGTCTTGTTGTTTCCAGACTTGGAAGAGGAGGCACCCCATTGCTTAGTTCTGAAAGTCCCTTGGGACTGAAAGGCTTTTGGCATCTCTGAGTCTGGCTTGAGTGGCTCTGGAAGGAACTGAAAAGGACCAGTTCTTAGTAGGCCAGTGCCTACTAAATCTTGCAGGTGGTACTTGTAAGAAATCTTTCACAGTCTGCATAGATTTAGCCTTATCTTCCATCTTTTTCAGAACTTCTTCAGCCTTATTGCCAAACAGACTGTCCTGCTGCAAAGGAGCATCCAACAATTTTGCTTTAGATCAGGCAGAGATTGCTCCTTATGCCAAGCATGTCTTCTAAGTACAGACACAGTAACAGCAGCCCTGCAAGAGGCCTCCGAAGAATCAAAACCACATTGCAAAGTATGTTTTCCAACTTGTTCAGCTGAACGCAATAAATCCTGTAAATCTTTATTTTCCACACAGTCAGAAAACAACATCATTTTCTGTTTAAGCAGTCCCATGATATGCTGCTGATATTTTAGCATATGAAATTGACAGATTGCATAAGTATAAACCTTTTTTCCCCATCTATCCAGAACCCTGGAGTCTCTATCAGAAGGGGTAGGATTTTTAGCAGAAGAAGCCTTAATGCCCTTGGGCCCCCGAGAAATGGTTTCAGGGTCCGCAACAGGATTTTTTGAAAAGGAATTTGTGGGAATCAGGAACCCTGTAGGATCTGTCTGGCTTACAAGGGGCCGGAGACAGAGAATCAGGGGCCATACTGGATTCTGAAAACACAACAACAACAATGTCTAGTACAGGAGGTATAGCCAAAGGCCTATGCTGAGGAAGAAGAAGAAAATCCCTAAGCCTCTTTTTGGATTCAGAAAAATCCTGACTTTCCCAGTGGAAATGTTCCCTTAAGGTATGTAAAGTTTTCCCAAAAGAAAAATCCTCGGGGAGAGAAGCAGAAGGAATGGAATCCTCTGCATTAAAGTCCTCATAAGTAGGTATAGACAAATCCTGTTCATTAGAAGAGTCAGAAGAAATAGAATCCGGTTCAGAAAATTCATAGTCAAGCTCAGCCCTAGGCCCCTTTGAAGGTGGGGGTTGGCTACCCCTGATTAGAGTAATTAAATCTTCAGCCATTTTGATCATCTTGTTTTCATGCATAGGGGCCTGCACATGTGGCCTAGGCATCATTTTTTTAAACAGAGATCAAGATTTTGGCCTTAATATTGAATATGGCGTCAGTTTAATATACAAATCTGTAGGCCTGAATACACCCAAAGAAGCCGGTGCCTGCACAGCGGCTCTGGACCCATCCAAGGTAGAGACATCCGCGGGTTCCACAACTGAAGCATCTTGCGGCATACCGGACTCCGAATGGATCTCAGTAGAGGCCTGCGAATCAGAAGTAGCAGATATCAGGGTCTGCGAAAGCACCTCATTGAGTACCGGCGAACTGGCGACTTGGCTTAGGAGAAGCGTTGTCGGCAGTCTTGGACCTCAACGGCCTGTCTTTTTTATGAATTTTTTTAGGTATTCCAGCAGTCGGATTGCTAACCAACGTCATTTCTGGATAATTAAACCGCGATCCAAAATATTTAGAAGCGAAAATGTACCGACGAGGGATAGTGCGTTGATTAAATAAAGCACAGAAAGTACAGTTGTGTACACTTACCATAAATGTAGATGTTAGAGTGTCTTCACTGTTGCAGTCATGACTGTAGGGTTCCCCCCTGCCGGCAGGCAGTCCTCGGTCAGCCAGAATCCCAAAGTCTGGGTCCGGCGTCGGCTGTTCAGCCATGCTCCCTGACGTCAGAGCGCTAGGAGTACAAAGCTGACAGCCGATGCCATGTTCTCCAGTTTTTCTTGCCCCAGATGTCAGGTGCTCCAAAATGAGTAAGATCCCATACCCTTTGCAAATACACCTCAAAAGAAGGGTGAAGAAGGGAACCACACAAAAGAAAAAATAAGAGGGGACAAGGAGGGAGGGAAACCCAGACTGCAACAGTGAAGACACTCGAACATTTACATTTATGGTAAGTGTACACAACTGTACTATGTTCATCGTGTCTCACTGTTGCAGTCATGACTGTAGGGTTGAATCCCAAAGCAGAATAAAAGGGAGGTGGTCAAAGAAGAGGGGGCGGCTAAAAGGCCCTGCAGAACAGCAGAAGCAAAGCCTGCCCTAGACTTAGAGTAGAGAGGTAGATTGTAGTGCTTGGAAAAAGTATGCACTGAATTCCAAGTTGCAGCTTCCAAAATGTCTTTGGTAGGAACTCCCCTAAGGAAGGCAGCTGAAGTGGCAGCAGCTCTGGTAGAGTGAGTCCTTATACTCCCTGGGATTTGCTTTCCATGGTGTGAATAACAAAATCTGATTCCATGAGCAATCCATTTAGAAATAGTATGTTTTGAAATGGCTTTACCTTGGGAACTTGAAGCATAAGAAATTAGAAGTTATGTACTCACCATAACGTTCCATCTGAGTAGGTGTATTCATTTGTCTGCAACCTGTGGGTTATGGATCCGATATCGGATCCGAACCGGCATGGTTTTCCAGCTATGGATCCAAGCTCTCAGCTCCTCCCCTCACCCATAATGCCCTGCTCTACCCTCATGACCTCAGATCGAGTTTGCCAAAGCAACAATACCCTAAAAAGGGTAACAAGGAATATGCAGGAAACTGAAAGGCCAGGGGGATAGGAGGGCGGGATGGTTGCAGACAAATGAATACACCTACTCAGATGGAACGTTATGGTGAGTACATAACTTCTAAATCTGAAGTAGGATATTCATTTGTCTGCAACCTGTGGGACAGAGTCCCCAGCTACCTGAATCTTGGGCGCCATCATGGAAGGATATTCGAGCACCTGAGCCAAAGGATGCTCTACCCTAGATGCAAGATCCAACTTATAGTGGGAAATAAGCGTATGAGATGAAGCCCACGTGGCTGCTGCAAATATCATCTAGAGGAATCCTAGCCTTGAAGGCTGCCGAGGTAGATACTGACCGGGTTGAATGGGCATGAACACCCTCCGGTCGGCCTTCCTGAAGCTTGATAAGCCAATAAAATGCACTGTGAAATCCAGCGGGACAGAGAAACTTTAGAGATTGGCTTGCCCAAATTGAATTTTGCAAAGGAAATAAACAGCTGGTCGGATTGCCTATGACCAGCTGTCCTGTTCAGATAAAATCTAAGTTGCCTGTGAACATCTAGTGAATGTAGCTTATATTCACCTTTGTTTTCATATTTAGGAAAGAAAACAGGGAGGTTAATGGATTGATTGATGTTTGCTTCAGAAGCGATTTTAGGAAGAAAGGACGGGTTGGTCTTGAGGGAGACACGGTCCGGATGAAATACCAAGTAAGGAGGTTTAGCTGATAAAGCTTGAAGTTCAGAAACTCTCTTGGCTGATGTAATGGCTACCAAAAGGCTGTCTTGTAGGACAAGAATTTGAGATCCACCGTGGCCGCTGGCTCGAAGGAGGAGCGGTCAAGGCCTGTAGGACCAAAGAAAGGTCCCAAGGAGGAACTGCTTGTTTTATAGGGGCCTGAGAAGAAAAGTACCTTTAAGAAATATTTTACACAATTTGGCTGACATAAGAGGATTAGAGTCATGGCCAATGTGATAGTGAGAAATTGCCGCCAGTTGAACTTTGACTGTGGAACTGCTGGCACCATCGTTAAAGAGAGTGGTTAGAAAGTCAAGCACTAAAGGGAGAGGAACCGTGAAGGGATTCAGGCCTTGCCGCTCCGCCCACAGAGAGAAGCGTTTCCATTTGCTTCGTAAACCTTTCTAGTGGATGGTTTATGAGCCGCCACCAAAATAGCCTTTACAGGTGAAGAAATACCGAGTCCTTATCAAGAGTGGAACTGGAGCAGCCAAGCGGTCAGCTTCAGGTTGTCCAGGTTCGGAGTAGGAATGCAGGATGGATGGGATATCAGATCCGGGATGGGATCTAGAATCCAAGGAGGATTCACCGAGTGAGACCTTAGGAAGGGGAACCAGATCTGTCGAGGCCAGAATGGAGCAATGAGAATCATTCTGCAACCCACCCGAGAGGCTTTCTGAAGAACTTGCAGCATCAGAGGCAAGGGTGGATAGGCATACAGAAGACCGGGTGGCCAAGCATGCACCAGAGCGTCTCTTGGGGTACCTCCGGGAGGAGGTATTAGAGCCCAAAAACTGTCGCACTTGGTGTTTGAGGGAGAAGCAAAAAGATCGCATGAAGGGGTTCCCCACCGTGCGAATATGCGTTCCGCTACTTGACAATTGAGAGACCACTCGTAAGGGGTCAGAATGGTGCGACTGAGCTTGTCCGCTAGAATGTTGGACCGACCCGGAATGTGCGTTGCTATTAGAAAGCGATTGGTGGAGATTGCCCATTCCCAAACTCTCATGGCCTCTCGACAAAGAGGGTAAGACCTTGTTCCCCCTTGCTTGTTGATGTACCAGACAACAGACATGTTGTCCGATTGAATCGCAATTGTTCCCAAGGGAAGAAAGTCCTGAAGTGCTAGCAACGCTAAGAGCACTGCTCTCATCTCTAGAACATTGATATGCAGTAAGGTCTCTGAATCGTTCCACGTGCCTTGGACTGTCCGCTCAAGTGCCCCCACCCGAGGCGGGCGGCGTCCGTGATCCCCGAGGCGTGACGGGCAGAAGCACAAAATGGGCGCCCTCTGTGGAGATCCGGGAGTGGAGCCACCACAAGAGGGACCGCTTGCAAGCCTTGCTGATCGCTATGGGATGATGCATGGGGAGAGCAAGGTATGACCACTGTACTAAGAGCGTCCACTGTAGAATGCATATTGAGCCTGGCAAGAGGAAGAAGTGCTATAGCGAAGCCATGGACCCTAGGGCCCTCAGGACCAACTCCGCTGGAACAGAACTTGACTGGAGAATGGCCCGCACCTGGAGCTGCAGATTTAGAACTCTGTCCGCAGTGAGGAAGGCTCGTAAACTCCTTGTGTCTAGCCTGGCCCCTATAAAATCTAAGAGCTGTGTGGGCCAGGTTGGACTTTTGTATTTATTGTGATGCCCAGAAAGGGAGCAAGATGGAGAAAGGAGTCTCAGCCAAGAGAAGTAGATGCCTTGTTGGGGCGGTAAGAAGCCAGTCGTCCAGGTAGGGAAAGACCTGCACCCCCTGAAGCCTCAGGTGGGCCGCTACCACTGCTAGTACTTTGGTGAACACCCTGGGGCTGTGGTGAGACCAAAGGGAAGGACCCGAACTGGTAGTGACTGGCTCCCAGCCGGAAGCGGAGAAACCTCCTGGAGCGCCTGTCCATCAGGATGTGGTAGTACGCGTCCTTGAGATCTATCGAGCACATCCAGTGATTTTCTCCCAGAAGGGGGAGAATAGATTGCAGAGTGACCATTCGGAATTTTTCTTTGGGGACTGCCAGATTCAAGAGAGAGAGGTCTAGGATTGGTCTTAGTTCCCCCGTCTTTTTTGGCACTAAAAAGAATCTGGAGTAGAACCCTGATCCGATCTGGTCTGGGGGAACGGGCTGGATGGCTCCTTTCTTTAGCAGATGGCCAATTTCTGCCAAAGCGGCCTCCCGTTGACCGGGTGGGACGTCTGGGAGGGACTTCAACTTTGGAAGGTGAAGGAAAGGAATGCGATATCCCCTGGATATGATTTGGAGAACCCAGCGGTCCGATGTTATGGACTCCCATGCCGCTAGGTGCCCCGAACGTCCCCGACTGCCTCCAGAGTAGAGCAGTCGGGCAACCCCTCAGGGTTGCTGCGCAGGCCGTTCAGAGAAAGGTTCCCTGGACCCGAAGTTTCTGGGAGCCCCTCTGCCTCTAGGGCGGCGTCCTCCCTGTCCTCCTCTGCCACGGAAGGACTGGTTGTCCGAGCAGGCTGGGACTGCTGCGACTTCGGAACCACATCTTCTTCTGACCCTTTTGGTTCCTAGAATAGGGCCTCTGGGGTGCAGAGAAGCAGATTCACGGCAGACAGCGTCTTCCGTCCTTTCGCTCTGGGTCAGCGTCTGAACGGTCTTGCCAAACAGAGCAGAACCATCAAAGGGCGTTCGCAACGCGCCTTGAAGGGCTCAGAAAAATCGCAGTGACGGAGCCAGGCCTGACGTCTAGTGACCAGTCCTGTCCCCGCAGCTCTAGCGGCGCCCTCCGTTGCATGGGAGAGTAGCCGCATAGAAGTATTTGTAACTGACCTAAGAGTGGCCATACGGGTGGAGTGCAGAACTCTGTCCTCCTCCGAAATGGACTCAGGGGGGGATGCAGCGTATTCCTTAATAAGATCTCGCTGCATCCGAATAACATGTGCCAAATAGTTCAGCGCCCTTACTGAGAAGGTCGCCGAACTGAACATCCGCTTCCCCAAGCGGTCCATCATCCGAGACTCCTTGCTCGGTGGGTGGACTGAGGGACTCTCCTGAGCCAGTTCCCTCTTTGTGGCCGCCACCGTCAACATGGCATCTACCGGAGGCCCCTTACTCCAATGGGTGCGGTCGGATGGCGGACTAAGGATCCTATCCGGTCTTTTGGGAATTGGCTCCACGGTGTCCGGTTCCTTCCACGCCCTGGTGGTAATAAGGTCCACCAGGGGTCGGCAGGGGACACCCAAGAGGTAGACGGGCCCGTTTGAATGCCTCCAAGAACACGGACTCGTCCGAGGAAGACTTGGGGCAGACCACCCCCTTATACGGAGCATTTCCATGATGTCTCCAAAGGAGACATCCTCGGGGTGACCGTGGGGAGCCTTCCCTTCCTCCAAGTCCGTGTCTTCTGTGAGAGACTCGGGGAGTCAATGTGCCTCCTTTTGCGTATGCTTGCGAGGGACCTCCTCTGGGGGCTGTCAGAGGAGTCCTCTAGCAGCAATTTGCTCCATAGGAGCAACTTGGGGCACAGAAACGGGCTGTCCCAGGGCGGATGGTGGAAGCCTGGCCCAGTGCAGAGGAGGCGGGGCGGGCGAAACAAGTGCCGGGGTCCAGAGACCCTCAACAGAGCCCTCTCCACTACATCAAAAGCCGAAGGAGCCGACCTCGACCAAAGGATCCGACAATGGCTCCCTCGGATCCGAAGAGTGGATCGGAGCGCGCCAAGCACTCGGATCCGAAGGGACAGTGCGCTCCGACACAGACGGCGCCGAAGGAGCACTGATCCCCCCGGATCCGAGGCTCGGATCCAGGCTCCGAGAGATCGGGTCCGACGCACTCGAGGGCAGGGTCGGATCCGGTACCAAGTACTATCGGCGCCGACCCACCCCGGCTCGAAGCTGCTCGGCTCCAGCTGCTCGAACCCGGATAGCGGGTCGGAGAAGGAGCAATAGGCTTAAAAGGGTGTTGAGCTCCCCGGGGGAGGCAAGAGCACTCCCATCTGCATCTGGGCCTGGATGAACCTTCTCATCATCCGGTCCAGATCAGCATCAGAAAGGCTATGGGTAGATCTCGAAGAGGCTACCGAGGTAGGCCTGGAGTGCCTCCTCGATAGCCTCGACGGAGATCGGGTCTCCTCCTCCTCAGGACCCGGTGAAAAGCACACAGGGGACCGGAGCCGAGAAGGAGGAGACCGAACCGACAGCGGAGCCGGGGGAGAAGCCCGCTTGGCTGGCGGGGCCGAAACAGAGGTCTCGGCCCGCCGCTTGTGGTGCTTCTCCCTCCGGTCCTTTTTAGTAGCATCCATCTCATCCGCAGAAGCGGGAGTTTGAGTCCCAGGAGCAGGAGGGGGTGCCACAGGGGGAACAACTGTAGCCACAGCAGTCCCCGAAGGAGCGGAGGCGGGCGAGTCTGGCGGTAAAAGACCCGCCAAGACCAGCTTGGACCTCCGCTCCCTCAGTGCCCTGGGGTTGAACCCTGCACAAATGGAACAACCAGATGTGAGGTGTTCAACCCCGAGACACTAACACGAGTGTGGCCATCAGCCGGTGAGAGCTTATGGCCACACTCGAGCATTTCGAAAAAATAGATTTAGGCTGGTCAGCCATAATCTATAAAACACTAAAGCTACAGAAAGTAACTTAAAATAAAATGACACACAGGCCTACACACACACTCTACGCAACAGCGAGGGGAGGGAATAAAAATTACTTAATTTAACTCAAATAAAGTCAAAATACACTTATAACAAAGGGAAACCTAAACTTTCACTCAGAAACACTCAAAAAACCAAAAAAATTCTCTGATTTTTACAAGAAACAAAATCCACTTAGCTGAGAGCTATGTACCCAAATCCAGTCTCACCAGCGCGGCAAACGAGATCTGAGGTCATGAGGGTAGAGCAGGGCATTATGGGTGAGGGGAGGAGCTGAGAGCTTGGATCCATAGCTGGAAAACCATGCCGGTTCGGATCCGATATCGGATCCATAACCCACAGGTTGCAGACAAATGAATATCCTACTTCAGATCAAACAATTGCTCTGATTTCCTGATGTCCTTGGTTCTGTCCAGGTAAAAACGTAGTTGTCTGTGTACATCCAAGGAATGCAAGATCCTTTCCCCCTTATTTTGAGGACTGGGGAAAAAAGTTGGCAAGTGAATAGTTTGATTTAAAGCCACTTTGGAAACCACCTTAGATATGAAAGTAGGATTAGTCCTTAAAGACACCCTGTCTTGATGAAAAATAATATAAGGTTCCACAGCCATGAGAGCTTGCAACTCCGAAACTCTCCTGGCAGAGGTCAGAGCTAACAGAATGGCTGTCTTCCAAGATAAAAACTTGATGTCAGAAGGGCAGCAGGCTCAAAAGGAGGTAAGGTGAGTTTTTCCAAAACATAGTTGAGATCCCAAGCAGGAATGGGAGGAGATCTAGGGGGCCTTAAGTTCTTAGCTCCTCTGAGAAACTGTCTCATGAGCTGATGGGAAAAGATAGGAGGATCTGTATTATAATCAGCAGAAATAGCAGAAGCATGGATCTTTATGGAAGAGAAAGAGAGACCCTTATGTAAGAGGTCTGTCAGGTAAAGTAAAATCAGAGGAATGTTAGGAATAAGAGGATCTGAATCCTGAGCCTGCATACAGGAGCAAAATCTTTTCCATTTTCCTGCATAAGATTTTCTAGTGCTAGGACGTCTGGCTTCTAAAATGACATCCATAACCTGCTTGGGTAGGAGAGAATGAATCAAAGACCCTGGATTAACCAGGCCACCAGGCTGAGAGTCTCGACATGGTAGTGCAGAACCTGACCCTGGTGCTGGGACAGAAGGTTTGGAGTCTGTGGTAATACCCAAGGGGGCTCCAGGCAAAGGTTTTTCGGAGTTGGGTACCAAAATTGTCGAGGCCAATTTGGGGCCAGCAAAATTATCATCTTGGGCTTGTCCTGTTTGATCTTTAATAACACCCGTGGAAGAAGAGGTAGAGGCGGGAAGGCATAACCAGAGAGGATTCTCCAACTGAATGATAGTGCATCCACTTTCCAAGCTAGTTTGTGGAAAGTCCTGGTGCAAAAAATCTGTAGTTGATGATTGAGGTGGGATGCAAAGAGGTCTATGTGAGGACATCCCCAGACTGCTGTAATCATCCTGAATATTTCGGTGTCCAGCACCCATTCGTGTGGATCCGACAGGTTTCTGCTCTGACTGTCTGCCAGGAAGTTTTGCTTCCCTGGTAGAAACTGAGCTTGAAGGTCCAGTTTGCAAGCTAGAGCTGTATTCCATAGATTCATGGCTAGTCTGAAAAGGGGATAGGAATGAGATCCCCCTTGCTAACTGTGGTGGTGTCTGTTCGTATCAGTAGCTGTCCTGGTTGTAGAAGATTCCTGAAAGCCAACAGAGCGATCTGTACGGCTAACATTTCCTTTAAATTGATATGCAGGAGCTTCTGATCCTTTGTCCAAAGGCCCTGCAGACAGTTGCCCTGAAAATCGGCTCCCCATGCATAATCTGAAGCGTCCGTGGTTAGTATCTGAGTGGCTAGAGGCAGACTGAAGGGTTTTCCTATGTTTAGAGTACATGCCTTGGACCACCAAAGGAATTCCTTTTGGAGACCAGGCAGGACGGTGATCTGTATGTCTAAACTGTGGCAATGCTGAGACTATACACTTTTTAGGTACCACTGAATTTTCCTCATATGTAGTCTTGCATATGGTACGAGAAGGATGCAGGAGGCCATGTAACCCAAAGCCTGCAGGAATTTCCTTGCAGAAAGCGGAGTTAAAGTTGCCAAGGTTTTGAAAGTTGAAGCCAGCTGTAATTGTTTTTCGGATGTCAGAAATGCCATCTGGGTTGTGGTGTTTAGAAGAGCACCCAGAAAAGTTATCTGTTGTGAGGGTGTCAACTTTGACTTTTTTATGTTTACAGAGAATCCCAGGAACTTGAGAAGGTTCTGAACAAATTCTAGATGCTGGAGTAAGACATCCTTGCTGTCTGCCTGAATTAGACAATCGTCCAGATAAGGGTAAATTTGAATTCCCTTCAGTCTGCAATAAGCTACTACTAGAGCCAGGCATTTGGTGAAGACCCTGGGGGCAGTAGACAATCCAAAGGGCAGCGCAGAGAATTGATAGTGCCTCTATCCGGCCCTGAACCTGAGGTATTTTCTGCATTCCTGCCTGATGTGAATGTGTAAATATGCCTCCTTTAAGTCCAAAGTTACCATCCATGCATTTTTGGTCAGCATTGGAAGTAGGTGCTGTAGAGTAAGCATCTTGAATTTTGGTATCTCGAGAAAAGTGTTCAAGACTGACAGATCCAGAATGGGTCTCCAAGAATTTTGCTTTCTGGGGACTAGAAAGAGCCTTGAGTAAAAACCTTGTCCCATCTCTGAAAAAAAAGAACCAGTTCTATGGCTTTCATAGCCAAGAGAGCCTCCACCTGGTTTAAAGCCTCTAACCATTGATGTTTTGGAAGATCCGGCCATCCGCTTGGTCTTGGTAGGGTATGAAAATGGAATTTGTAACCTCTTGAAACCACATCCAGAACCCACTCGTCTTGGGTTATACGAGTCCAATTTAGGTGAAAAAGAGAAAGTTTTCCTCCGAGTGGGGCTTCCAGGCAAGAAGTTCCTGCAGCCCAACAGAGGGGATCATTGAGCCTGTTTTCTATGAGCTTGCGACCTGTCCTCTCCTCCCCTAGGGGGTGGAAGCAGTCCACTGTCTTGGTCTATAAGAGGCTTGCGTTTGAGGCCTTCCTCGGGAGCGTCTGTATCTACCCCTCTGAGGCCTGTCAGAATTGGGAAAGGACCAATTTTTTGTAGGCCAATTCCTACTAAATCTGGGTGGCTGTACTTGTAAGAAATCTTTAACCGTTTGCATGGATTTTGCCTTGTCCTCCATCTTCTTTATCACCTCTTCAGCCTTAGGTCCAAACAAAACATTATGCTCAACAGGAGCATCCAATAACTTAGCTTTTACTTGCTCTGGCAAGTTTTGTTCCTTTAACCAAGCATGCCTTCTAATGACTGTACCAGAGGCAGCAGCCCTACAAGAAGCCTCCAAGGCATCAAATCCACAGAGTAAACCATGCTTCCCAACTTGTTCAGTGGCATGCATTAAGTCATGTAAATTCCTTATCATCTGCACAGGCAGAAATGGAAGTTAGCTTTTGTTTCAAAACAGACAGAAGAAATTGCTGGTATTTCAGCATATGAAATTGACAGTTTAAAGCCCTAATAGATAAAGTAGCAGAAGTGTACACTTTTTTGCCCCATCTTTCTAAAGATCTGGAATCCTTCTCAGTGGGGAATGGGGTTTTTAGCAGTAGCGGCCTTAACCCCTTTAGGACCCTGAGAAATGGTTTCAGGATCAGCAGTAGGATTCTTGTATAAAAAACTGGTGGGAATCAGGAACCCTATAATATCTGTGTGGCTTAACAGGAGCTGGAGGAAAAGAGTCCGGAGTTAAGTTAGCCTCCGAAAAAGCATCATCCACAATATCCAAAATAGGAGGGACAGCCAGGGGTCTATGTTGGGGAAGAAGAAGAAAATCCCCAAGTCTTTTCTTAGATTCTGAGTACTCCTGTCCTTCCCAGTGAAAATGTTCCCTCATTTCATGTAAAGTTTCCCCAAAAGAGAAATCCTCAGGGGGAGAAGCTGAAGGAATGGATCCCTCAGCATCAGAATCCTCATAAGGAGGGAAAGAATATTCCTGGTAAGAAGAAGAAACTGAAGAAACAGAAGCCTGATCAGAGGAGTCATAATACACTTCCTGCCTTGGCCTTTTATCTGGAGGGGGACACAAACCCCTAATCATAGTAAGTAAGTCCTCCGCCATCTTAAGTAACTGTTTCTGAGACTTGGGTGCCGGATCAGAAGAGGCCTGAGCTGTAGTCTTTGATTTGGAAGGAGTCTTTGCCTTTGTCTTTGTCTTTGCCTTTATTAGAAGCTGAGTAGGCCTGAAAACCCCTTCGGAAGCCGGTACCTGCACAGCGGCTCCGGACCCATCCGAAGGAGCATTGTCCGAAGGTCCTGCAACAGGAATATTCAAAGGCCTAGTTAGCTCCTCGTGGGAGTCCGTTTCGGCCATCGGTTCCAAAATGGCCGACGTCAGGGGCTGCAAAAGCGCCTCACTGATGACGGCCGAACCTGAAGCTGGCTCTGCTTGTACAATATCGTCCAATTTGGCCCTCGGAGGCCTGTCTTTATCCTTGCGTCGTTTGTGAACTCCGGTAGCCGGAACCGAATGACACCAGGTAGAAAACCTTTTCCATTTGGAGATATAGGATTTTCTTGTATTGGGTTTCCTGGCATCCTGCAGGACTACTGGGCTGAGGTGTCCTAGGCTGAGTGGACTGTCTTCTGGGAGGTCTTCTACACCTGGTAGGGGCTGAAGGCCTGGAAGTCTTTCTGATAAATTGAGTCTTAGCCGGATAATTCCACTGGAACTTAGGGATAGGAGAGACTAGGAGATGCTTGAGGTCCTGTAGTTCCTTCCCTTTTTGTTGCAGTGACTTAAAAAAGATCAGCCACCTTAGCACCAAATAGGTCTGAGTGGTCCAGGGGGGCATCCAGGAGCTTGGTTCTGAAGTCATCAGGGAGGGGCTGCAGGCACAGCCAGTAGTATCTCCTTAACATGGATGCTGATATAGCTGACCTAGTTGAGGCTTCAGCTGCATCATATCCACACCTAAGCGAGTCCTTGTTCACCTGTGAGATCAGCCCTAGCAAGGAGGATAGGGATTCTTCAGCAGCACAGTCAGGGATGTCATTCAACTCCTTGGAGGCTTTGTCCAGCAGATCAAGAGAGTATTTAGCCATGTGAAACTGGTAATTTGTTGCCCTAAAAGCTAGGGTGGCAGAGGTTTAAATCTTCTTTCCCCACCTCTCCATAGCCTTGCTGCCCTTATCTGCAGGGAGGACAGTAGTGGTAGGAAGGAGCTTGGATGCCCAGTCAGTGAAAATGGAGATAGTGTTAGGGTCTGTTGGAGGGCACTTGAGCAAGACTTTATCTGTGTCAGGGACCCTGTATAATCTATCCATCCTGTGAGGAGCAGGTGGTTGGGAATCTGGATTAGTGGATGCAGCAGCAAATGCATCCAGGAAGACAGGTTGAACAGGTGGAATAGGCGAAGGGTTAGGAGAATCCATCTGTATGAGATCATAAAATCTCTTTTGTTGTTCAGACATGTCTGAGCATTCCCACTTGAAATGGTCTCTCATCAAGTTAACAGTGTCACTGAAGGTTAAGTCTTCCACTGGGGAATCAGGCTCTGCAGAGGTTTCCTTAGGAGGTCCATATCCCAGTGGGGATGAGATCTAGGAAGAGTAGGACAAGGAGTCGGACAACTCCTCCTCTGCTGTCTGACTCATAGTCCTTTCAGGGATGGAAGGTCTGGGATTTAGAAGAGGTGAAACAGCAGGAGCAGCTTCAGTGGAAGGCCTAAGGGCCATGAAGGAACTGTACATACTTTGGCTAAAGGCCTGTCAATCGGGTAAGGATTCAGGTGCAGGAGAAAGATGTCTAGTTTTTTGTTTCTTTTTAGAAGGGCTAGCAGGCGTCTGGCTGGCGGTAGGTCTAGGGGTAATCTGTGGGATGGCGGAGGCCAAGCCCAAAGTACCCATCGAAGGCACTGGTTCCCCCCCAGTGCCTGTAACAGGCTCCGTAAGTCCTCCCCAAATGTGCCGTCTGCTCTAGATTGTGCAGCATCCTGTAAGGTACCAGCTTTATCTGCTGTGGAGGATGCCGTGTCCTCAACCAAGCTGACGACGGCTACAGGCTGAGGAGTGGCAGAGGGAGGTGCAGTGGAAGTAGTAGGTCGCATGGACTTGGCCCTCTTCCTTGGCAGTTCAGATGGGGCATTGGAGCCAGTCTCCATAGTTAGCGCAATCTGTCTTAAACGTTGATTCTCAAGATACAAGTCAAGAGCCTGTAAATGGTGAGGAAGGGTTTTGGGGATGAACAATTTGCAGATGACAGTTCTTATAATTATGTTTCTTACCCAAACAGAAAAGGGACTGATCGTGGGTGTCTTTGTGGGGGAATTTGGTGACCACAGTTGCACTTACTCTTACCGGACATGAACAGACTGTAAGCAACACAAAAAGGAATGAAAGAATCCCCAATGGGGTACTTAGTTTTGATTTGATTCAGATATGACGTCCGTGAGTAGCATTAACACCTGGCGGCTGAAATGTTCTGAGGGCTGGTGCATGCAGATGTCACCTTTATGGCACACGTTCCTGCCTCTACGTCAGACATCAGACACACTAAGAGAGCCTATAAAAATCTTTGAAAAACTGGCTGGACAACATGATTGGAAGAAGGGTAAACCCACTAGTAGAATACTGCAACACTGGAATAGAAGGACATCTAGCTTCAGCATTGAGCATCCTATTCATCTACAGCCTAATTAAAGGCTTCATTCCAGCAGAGTGGAGAACTGCCATTGTCATCCACTTGCACAAAGGTGGTGCCACTATTGACCAGGGAAGCCTGAGAAGTCTGATCTGTAAAGTCATGGAGCATATTATTATGGATCTCATAAACAAAAACATAGGCAATATCCAAGCACTCCACCTCACCCAATTCGGATTCGTCAGGGACAGATCTTACCTACTGAACCTAGCTGACTTCTTTTGAGACCGTCACCAAGGCCCTGGATGAGGGAAAATCAGTACATACAGTTTACCATGCCAAGGCCTTTGACACAATCCCTCACTTGGGCATCAATGAAAAGCTAACACAACTTGGTATTAATCCCTATCTAGTCAGATGGGTTGCCAACTGGCTCACAGACAGGACCCATAGGGTCAAAATAGGTGCTGCCACCTCCGACAGCAGAACTGTCACTAGTGGTGTTCCCCAGAGATCTGTTCTGGGACCCCTACTGTTTGGCATATACTTCTCAGAGGTCCAGGCAAAGACAAACGGCCTGTGGCTGACCAAGTTTGCGGATGACTGCAAGTTGGGTGCTGTCATTGACTCCCCGATTGATCTTAACATATTGAAAGAGGGTATCACGGATACAAACTGGTGCCAAAGTCATGGCCTTAAGTTAAACGCAAAAAAAAGTACTATCATACCATTCGGCAAAAACACTGCCCCTACCGATAACCGTATCAATGGCAACCCTCTAAGCACACAACCTGTGGTGAGAGACCTGGGTACTTAGTTTGACAACATTCTCACATTTGACCATCATGTGGCGGCGGTGGTCAGAAAAGCCTTTTACTTGGTTCATCTCATAAACAAAAGCATTCCATCCAGAAAAAAGGAGGTTATTACCTCTCTGTACTCCTCCCTTATTAGACCTATAATTGAGTATAATGCCCCATTTGGTACGTACCTCTCAAAACACCTGCACCAACTGGAAAGGCCACAGAAATACCACACAAAGAGAATCCATGACCTCCAACACATATCCTATGTGGACAGGCTTAAATCATTATCACTCTACTTGGTATCATACAGATAGCTCAGAGGTGATCTGTGTCTCACCTACAAGGCAATATCTGACCCTGCTCTACTAGAGATGCTCCATATCCATAAGTCTAACTCCTTGCGCATTACCCTCTCGATAGGCCTAAATCTAATATGAGACATCAACAAAACCTGCTGGAGAGAGAGGTTTCTCCCCCAGAGGCTGCCCTGTCTCTGGAATAGACTTCCCATACATGTCAGAGTACCTCACTGACCCACTTCAAGCACAGCCTTGATGAGTGGATGGGAAACCATAAATTTGTCCCAGGGGTTCCACCTTTGTCCCTCTTTGACAGGGGTGACAGGTGCTGACTGAGGTTTCATTTTTGGGGATACACTCTTGGCTAGGCTTGCAAGGGCCCCAGGGCCATTAGCCTAGTAATCTCCTATGACCCTCTGAACAGCAATTTACTCATTCCATGTATATTATTTGTATATAGTTTTGGATTTAGTCGCAGCTATAAAAATAGGATAATATATGTCCCTTTTTTATTTTCTTGTTGGTTTATCATTGTTATCCTTGTTATATTAGACCGTTTTATTTTTATAAATGTTATAATGGTCCAATAAATTATACTTGCACAAAAAAGGAGCACAAAAGTACAGTTTTGTACCTACCATAAATGTAGATGTCCGATAGATATGCAACTGCAGTCATAACATATGGGTTGTCCTGCCTCAGGCAGCCCTCGGTCGGCCGGATTCCAAAGTCTGGGTACGACGTCGGCTGATGTCGCATTTCTCTCCGACGTCAGAGCGGCTGGAGTATATAAGCATCAGCCAACGCCATTTTCTTCAGTGTTTCTTGCCCCAGATGCCAGGTGCCCTCCAAGGAAGGCTGTAATCAAATTGGAAGACAAAAACAGGATTCCAGACAAATAAGTAAGCAATAAACAGATACACCATAACAGATATCCCCAGCTAAGAGAAACAGGGATAGGAGTGGACCCAAGGCATAGAGGGGTATGGAGGGAGGGAAAATCCGACTGCAGTTGCATATCTATCGGACATCTACATTTATGGTAGGTACAAAACTGTACTATGTCCTTCAAGAATGCAACTGCAGTCATAACATATGGGTTGAATACATAGCTTAGCTGGGGGAGGAGGAATGCTCTAGGAAAGAGATGGTGTGGCAATCAAACCCTGCAGGACTGCCGAAGCAAAGCCTGCTCTGGATCTGGAGTATAAAGGGAGATTGTAGTGTTTGGAGAATGTATGCACGGAGCTCCATGTAGCAGCTTCTAGAATGTCTTTTGTAGGCACCCCTCTTAGGAATGCTGTAGAGGTGGCTCTAGCTCTGGTGGAGTGTGGTCTGACATCGGCTGGAACATTCTTCCCATGGAAGGAATAACAAAATCTGATGCAATGTCCAATCCATTTTGAAATAGTCTGTTTGGAAATTGCTTTTCCTTGTACTCCAGGGGGGTAAGCTACAAAAAGCTGATCAGACTTCCTGCTGGTCTTGGTTCTGTCCAGGTAGTAGCGAAGTTGTCTGTGAATGTCCAAGGTATGCAACAGTCTTTCCCCTTTGCTCTCAGGATTGGGGAAGAAAGTAGGCAGGTGAATAGCTTGATTTAAAGAAACCCTAGATACCACCTTTGGCATAAAAGTAGGGTTGGTTCTTAAGGAGACCCTGTCTCTGTGAAAGATTATGAACGGTGGTATTGCCATTAGGGCCTGTAGCTCCGAAACCCTTCTTGCTGAGGTAATTGCCAACAGGAAAGCTGTCTTCCATGAGAGAAATTGTAAGTCCACTGAAGCTGCTGGCTCAAAGGGAGGTAGAGTCAGTTTTTCTAGGACAAAGTTGAGGTCCCAAGCTGGCACTGGAGCCTTTCTTGGTGGCTTAATGTTCTTGATTCCCCTGAGGAATTGCCTTAAAGGATGTGAAAACACAGGCGGATCAGTGTTATATCTAGCTGAAATAGATGAAGCATATATCTTTATGGAAGAATATGAGAGTCCATTCTGTAGCATATCTGCCAAATATTCCAGGATGAGTGGGATGTTCAATAATGATGCATCATGTCCCTTGCTGGTATTCCAAATGCTGAATCTCTTCCATTTTGCTAAGTAAACCTTTCTGGTGGATGGTCTTCGAGCTTCTGTTAATATCCGCTGAACTTCCTTGGAGAGAGATAGATTGAGGTTATTCATGGGATCTCCCAGGCTGTTAGCTGCAGCGTCTGAAGGTTTGGATGCACTGTTTTGAAGTTGTGTCGAGTCAAAAGTAGGGGCCATTGGGGAAGAGCCCACTTTTTGTTGTGACATATGCTCCGTAGTAGTGGATACCAGTGTTGTCTTGGCCAGTCTGGAGCCATCAGGATCCCCTTGGGCCTCTCTGCTTTGATCTTTAGTAATACTGTGGTCATCAGTGGCAGAGGAGGGAATGCATAGATTTTTAGGAAGTTCCAGTTGAATGAAAGAGCATCTATTTTCCAAGCTTGTGGATGATATGTCCTTGAACAGAATTTTTGTAGATGATGGTTGAGGTGGGAGGCAAATAGGTCTACTTCTGGCCTGCCCCATGTCGAGGTGAGTTGTGTGAAGATTTTCGGATGTAACCTCCACTCGTGTGGATCTATGAAGTTCCTGCTTAGGCTGTCCGCCAGCACATTGTCTTTGCCTGGAACAAACTGGGATTGCAACTGTATGTTTAGGCTCAGTGATTTTTCCCAAAGATTCATTGTCAGTCTGCAAAGGGGGTAAGAATGGGTGCCCCCTTGCTTGTTTATGTACCACATCACAGTGGTGTTGTCTGTCCGTATTAGTAGATGGCCTTGCTGAAGTTGTTGTCGAAAGGCCTCGATGGCATGCATTACTGCTAGCATTTCCTTTTGGTTTATATGCAGATGTGTTTCCTTTGGAGACCATTGTCCTTGTATACATCTGCCCTCCATGTGCGTCCCCCATCCAAGGTCTGAGGCGTCTGTGGTCATGATCTGTGTTATCTGAGGTTTTTTGAATGACATACCTATGTTTGCCTGGCTTACCGGGGCCCACCATAGGAATTCCTTTTGTAGGCATGGAATGAGCGGGATGGTTGTCTCTAGGTTGTTGCTGTGCTGAGACCATAGGCTTTTTAGGTACCATTGAAGCTTTCTCATGTGTAGTCTTGCTAATGGGACCAGGAGAATGCAGGATGCCATGTAACCCAGGGCCTGTAGGAATCTCCTTGCAGTCATCTGGGTGAGTTTTGCCAAACCTTTGAAATAATGAGTTAACTTCTCTTGCTTGTCTTCCATCAGGTAAGCCATTTGAGAGGCTGTGTCTAGATTGGCTCCTAAGAAGGTTATTTGCTGGGATGGCTGAAGTCTTGACTTTTGGAAGTTGACTGTGTATCCCAGAGCCTGTAGCAATTGTATGACATAGTTCAAGTTTTTTGTCAAAATCAATTTGTCGTCCGCTTGTATGAGGCAGTCGTCCAGGTACGGGTAAATATGGATCCCCTGGAGCCTGCAATGAGCAATTACTGAAGCCAGGCATTTTGTGAATACTCTGGGCGCAGTAGATAAGCCAAATGGCAACGCTGAGAATTGATAATGCTCTGGCCCTGCAAGAAATCTGAGGTATCTTCTGCAGCGGTGTCTGATAGGGACATGCAGGTATGCCTCCTTGAGGTCTAGAGTAATCAGCCAAGACCCCTTGCCCAGCATGGGAAGGAGTTGCTGTAGAGTCAGCATTTTGAACTTTGGTACTATGAGAAAAGTGTTTAATGCGGACAAATCCAGTATTGGTCTCCATTGAGTTTCTTTTCTTGGAACAAGGAACAGTCTTGAGTAGAACCCCTGGCCTTGTTCTTGTTGTGGAACTCTTTCTATTGCTTTGATCTGAGCAAGCAGAGAAATTTGCTTGATAGCCTCTGCCCTCTGGTTTTGTGGTAGGTTTGGCATGCCTTGTTTTCTTGGTAAGGTATAAAAGTGGAACCTGTAACCTTGGTCTATAATGTCCAAAATCCATTTGTCCTTTGTCAATCTGTGCCAATTGTCTGAAAACAGAGATAATTTTCCGCCCAAGGGTGCTTCTATTTGCTCCTTGGTCAGCGGAAGTAGAGGAAAGTCATTGAGATTGTCCTTGTGGGGCAGGGGAGACCCCTGTGTCACTTCTTTGGTTTGATGGTTGCCATTGTCGTCCCCTGTAAGAACCTCTGTATTGTCCTCTTCCTCGGCCACGCCTGTTTTTACCCCTTTGAAATCTTTCAGGATTAGGAAAGGACCAGTTTTTAGAAGGCCAATTCCTGCTGAATCTGGGTGGCTGAACCTGGAGGAAATCTTTGACCATCTGAACTGATTTTGCTTTTTCCTCGATGGACTTTAACACATCTTTAGCATTAGCACCAAAAAGCTTGTTCTTTTCCAAGGGTGCATCAAGGAGTTTTGCCTTAACATGATCTGGTAGAGGTTGTTCTTTTAACCATGCATGTCTACGAATGACCGCCCCTGTCACAGCTGCCCTACATGAAGCTTCCAATGCATCATATCCACACTGCAGGAAGTGATTGCTGACTTGCTGAGAATTATGTACAGCTTCCTGCAAAGACTTCCTGTCTAAAGATTCAGGCGAGGCCAATGTTTTCTGTAAATCATCTAACAGGAAATCCTGATATTGAAACATATGAAAGAGGCAATTCAGAGCTCTCATAGATAAAGTAGTGGGAGGTATAGACCTTTTTCCCCCATCTCTCTAATGACCTAGCTTCCCTGTTGGAAGGCAAAGGATTTTTGGAGGTGGATGCTGAAACCCCTTTAGGTCCCTGAGAAATAGTTTCCAAATCAACAGCATGGGCCCTAAAGAAATGAGAATGTGTTTCTGGGACTCTATAATATCTGTCTGACTTGGCTGGAGCAGGAGGAAGAGTATCCGGGGTAACACTGGAGTCAGAGTATAGGTCATCCAAAACATCTAGCACAGGAGGTATAGCCAGGGGCCTGTGTTGGGGCTTTTTAAGGAAGGTACGAAGGCGCTTTCTGGAATCAGAATATTCCTGGCCTTACCACTTAAAATGTTCCCTCATGGTATGCAGAACTTCCCCAAAAGAAAGAAATATCCTCAGGAGGGGAGGCCGAGGGGATGGAATCCTCTGCATCCGAGTCCTCATAGGTCTGGAAGAGCTCTTCCTGGCCATCGAAGTGAACAGAGTCCTCAGAATCTTCATCTGAAGGGATAGGGTCAGAGGGTTCAACCCAGGGCCTCTTATCATAAGGAGTCTGGGATCCTCTCTCAGGATGGGCCTGTGAACCTTTAATCATGGAAATTAAGTCTGCGGCCATAGTCATGATTTGTGCTTCAGGAGTAGGCTGAGGTAAGGCTTTAACAGTAAGGTGCTTGGTCTTGCTGGCTGCCTTAGCACGTGTGTAGGCCTTAATAGATATGGCCATAGGAGGCCTAGCAGCTCCACGTGCAGGAGTGACCTTATCTACAGCAATGGTCTCGGGCATTTCCTCGGTTACAGTATCCGGAGGAAAATCTATAACTGGCGGTGTGGCCTCCGGTATCGGAGGTAACGGTAATGCGGTGTCTTTGGTTCGGAGCGGTGAAATAACAGTCTCAGGGGGAACCGGAGCACTCGCGGTAGGTTTTGGCGTGGAGTCGGTGGAAGACGCGGGCCGAGGATGTCGGTCCCGGTCTTTTCGTTTCTTAGGAGTCTGCGATGTCGGAAGTTCCGACGGCATTGTATAAGCAAATTTATCGCCGAAAAAGTCTTCAGCGAACTCCGCCCGGCGCCTGAGAGTGCGCTTATTGAGGCGAGCACAGGCGATAGGCCGAGACGTCGTGGTCTGGGCCAAGGCAAGGAAGACAGTAAGAGTGGAAATCCTTATGAGGTATTTGTTTACCACAAGACAGACAATTGTTAACTTTTTCAGTAATTTCTGACATCGGCTGAGGCAAGAAAAGGTCCCCAACGGGGTACTTAGCTTTTTTGATGACTTCGGATTCGAAGAATACAGGAGCTGACAGACCGGCACTTGCGAACTGCTTCTGCTTCGGGCACTGCGCGGCAAGAAAGACTGAAGAAAATGGCGTCGGCTGATGCTTATATACTCCAGCCGCTCTGACGTCGGAGAGAAATGCGACATCAGCCGACGTCAGACCCAGACTTTGGAATCCGGCCGATTGAGGGCTGCCTGAGGCAGGACAACCCATATGTTATGACTGCAGTTGCATTCTTGAAGGACATCAGGAGAAGGCCTATGAGAGACCTCCGATATACAACCTTGCTTAGTTTAAAAGGTTTGGAGAAAGAGGCATTTAATAGAAATTTAACCGTACGATTACTAAGGTAACTTGAACCAGTTTAAAGTAGTGGCATATAGGGTGTGGGCTTTTAATTCACTTAGGTGCAGTGGATGAGATACTGGCAATGACATACTGTATGCAAAGCTTTGCTAGTGAGAGAGACATAAGGTTTGTAGAAGTGATATAACTTCTGAAACCATGTTTTTTTTGAAGGGCAGCCTGTAAAGTAACAGGCCACTATGCATATATCTTGCCTAGACGTGGGTTCAAATCTGCATAGGGGAGAGTTCTCATTATATTCTGGTTGTCTGTTTTTCAGTTTGCATTTAAAAGTCAATATCCCACAATCCCACTGGAGTGGGCGGGGTTACATAATTATGAATGCTAATGTTATGTTAATCAGCACACAGATTTGTACCTAATTTCCATGGGCCTTTTTCCAGATTTTTGATATTTACAGGTTGAGAGGTATGATCCCAACTCCAGTCAGCTTCTGTCTGAATGATAGGGTCTGAATTCCTTTTACACACCTGTTTACAGAGGACATGCAGCAGGTACACATGGTAGTAGAAAATAATATGGTAGAAAATGGAAATGTTTTTTCTTATTAGTGCCAACAACATAATCAGCACCCATTCAGGGCTAGTGTTTCACTGGTTTTACAATATTTGTGTGAGTTGCTAGCCTACGGGCTTTCTTACACCTTCATCAAAATTCATTTATTGACCACTTCAGCATGTATGCCCTCGGAATCTCCTCTTTCAATGCATTCTCATGTCAAAATGTTTTTGAAAGGCGTTTGCATAAGAGACCTCCAATAAAACACGTGGCTCCTCCTTGAGATCTTAATTTTTTTCTTAGAGAAGCCAGCACTTGCTCCATTTGAACTAGCTCATCTGGCTAACATGAGGTTTTTAATTCATTCCCTCCAACGGCACTCTGGAAGTTTGCACTGTAACTTCTAATGGGCGGAGCCTAAGCTCTTACAGAATCAAATTATGTCCTCAGATTTCAAAGAAATGTTCATATCTCTGGAAAATAGAAGTTATGTTCTTACCATAACGTTCCATGTTAGTTGTCTTCTTCTCGCCTTCTTCTTGCTGGATGGGTTCGGAGCCGACCTCGGCTCCGACTCGGCCACTCTAAAAGCTCGAGAGTTGGTTCCACCGGCTCGAGGCTCCCCTTATATCCCACAATGCTAGGCGTGAGTTACCTCAGCTCTCGTTTGTAAGCTAGGCCCAGATTATAACAGTAGCAGAATAACTAGAAACAAAGTCCACCTCTATAAACAAGGGAGAAGAGAAGGGTGACCTACATCCTGATCCAGGAAAATATGCACCGCAGAGCATATACCTAAAGTAAAGAGGTGGTAGAAAGAGAGGTCACAATCAAAACTCCTCTAGGTCTGTCCAGGCCAGGGGGAAGGAGGGTGGGACGCAAGAAGAAGGCGAGAAGAAGACAACTAACATGGAACGTTATGGTAAGAACATAACTTCTATATGTTAAGTTGTCTATCTCGTCTTCATTCTTGCTGGATGGGACCACGTCCCTAGCACCTTGTCCCGGGTGGCCTAACGGAACAGACTCCTGAGAACAGTGGAACCAAAGTTAGCTCTATGCCTAGAAGCTAAATCCAACTTATAATGAGAAATGAAAGTGTGAGGAGTAGCCCAAGTAGCCGCTGCACAAATGGTGTCAATAGGCAGTCTGTCTTGGAAGGCTATAGAAGTAGCCAAAGCTCTGGTGGAATGAGCTTTAGGTTTGCTAGGCAGCTTTTGGTGTCTAATTTCATAAACAAGGGAAATCAGAGATGTTAGCCATCTAGATAATGATACCTTTGAAACTGAAAGTCCCTTTCTGCCTTCTGCATAAGAGACAAACAGCTGGTCAGACTTTCTGAATTGTTTGGTTCTATCCAAATAGTACCTTAACTGACGATGAACATCTAGCCAATGCAATTTTTGTTCAGACCTGTTAGAATATTCTGGAAAAAACACAGGGAGGTCAATGCTTTGATTTAGGTTAGACGCCGAGGCTATCTTAGGTAAAAATGACGGGTTGGTTCGTAAAGATACCCTGTCCTTATGGAAAAACAAATAAGGAGGTCGACAGCTGAGTGCATGAAGTTCTGAAACTCTTCTAGCTGAAGTAATAGCTACCAGAAAGAGAGTCTTCCATGACAGCAATTTTAAGAACAGGAGGCTGCAGGTTCGAAAGGGGGAAGAATCAAAGAACTAAGAACTAAATTTAGGTCCCAAGGAGGCGGAGGATTTCTTATAGGAGGTCTGAGTAGAAAAACTCCCTTCAAAAAGGCTTTGCAAAGCTTGTGGGACATTATGGCAGACTCTGAAATGCCCACATGAAAGTTAGAAATAGCTGCCAATTGAACTTTAAGAGTCGAAGGAGATGAACCTGCATGGAAGAGTTCAGCTAGAAAATCAAGGACCATTTGGATGGAAGCAGTGAAAGGATCTACGTCCCTGCCTTGAGCCCAATAGGCGAAACGTTTCCACTTACTCGAATAAATCTTTCGGGTGGAAGATTTATGAGAAGCTATCAAAATATCTCGAACAGAGTGAGATATTTGAGGAAGCCTGGCTAAGGTTGGAATTGGAGGAACCAAGCAGTGAGGTTCAGAGAGGGAAGGGAGCGATGAAACTGACCCGACTGATAGATCAAAAGATCTGGAAGTAGGTCCAGATGCCAAGGTCGCTCCAACAGAAAATGATGTAGAAAGGGGAACCAAACCTGTCGAGGCCAGTAAGGAGCAATGAGGATCAACGAGGCCTTCTGAGCGATAGCTTTCTGTATCACTTGAGAGATTAATGGGAAGGGAGGAAATGCATACAGAAGTCCCCGGGGCCAAACTTGGACTAGAGCGTCTCTGCTGGGCTGGCCTGGTAAAGGGAATAGGGTGAAATAATCTCTGCACTTGCTGTTTTGGGGAGTAGCAAAAGGGTCGCAGCAAGGCTGACCCCACTTGAGAAAAATTTCTCTCACAACAGAGTCTTTCAGAGACCACTCGTGAGGCATGAGGATAGCTCTGCTCAACTTGTCCGCGATTTGATTGGACTTCCCGGGGATGTGCGTTGCTATCAGAAACCGCTGAGAAGAAATAGCCCATTGCCACAGTCTGAGTGCTTCTCGACACAGGGGGTAGGACCTGGTTCTGCCTTGTTTGTTGATATACCACACTACAGACATATTGTCCGTCTGGATTGCTATCGTTCCCAAGGGAAGAGAGTCTTGAAGGGCTTGCAACGCTAAAAGCACTGCTCTCATCTCTAGAACATTTATGTGCAAGTGGCACTCTCCTGGTGGCCATGTGCCCTGGACAGTTCTGCCCTGATAATGCCCCCACCTGATCAGGAGGCGTCCGTTGTCAGAGTAGCAACCGGAGGGAGGAACAAAGGGTCTTCCCAAGAAGAGCTGAGGGAAGACATCCACCACAGAAGATGATTCCTGCATGTTTGCGTGATCATAATGGTGTGGGACATCGGAAGTTGCTGGTATGACCATTGTGTGAAGAGCATCCATTGAAGGATTCTCATGTGGAATCTGGCTAATGGAAGCAAAGGTATGGCAGCCGCCATAATCCCCAATACTTTCAGAACTAACCTGGCTTTGACTCTGTTGCTGCTGAAGATGAGCGAAACCAGTTTTTGTATGTCTGTTATTCTCTGATCTGTTAGCCTCTTGAACATGTTGACTGTGTCTAGAATTGCGCCTATGAAGGTAATAACACCGACAAGGCGACAAAACAGACTTTTCGCAATTTATTGAAATGCCTAAGTTTTGACAAATGCGAAAGGTGTAGTCCCTGGCCCTTAGAAGAAGATGCTTGGTGGGAGCTGTGAGGAGCCAGTCGTCCAAATATGGAAACACCTGGAATCCTTGACGTCTCAGGTGAGAAGCTACCACTGCCATGCATTTGGTAAACACCCGGGGGGCAGTGGTGAGTCCAAAGGGCAGGGCTCTGAATTGAAAATGACTGGTTCCCAGCCTGAAGCGGAGAAATCTTCTGGAGCGTCTGTTCATTTTTATATGATAGTACGCATCCTGAAGGTCTATAGAGCACATCCAGTTTTTCCTTCCCAATAGGGGAAGGATGGACTGTAGCGTGACCATCCGAAATCGTGTTTTCTTGACTGACTTGTTCAAGATACTGAGATCCAAAATTGGTCTCCATTCCCCTGTTTTTTTTGGAACTAAAAAGAACCTGGAGTAGATTCCGGATCCTTGCTGGTCTCTGCTGGAACTGGCTGAATTGCTCTTTTTGCAAGCAGCTTTGAAACTTCCAAAGCTGCAAGATCCCTTTGAGCGGGTGGAACGTCTGGAAGGGATTTTTTTGATCGGTTTGGAATGCAAACGAAGGGAATGGAATAGCCTTCGGAAATGATGGACTGTACCCACTTGTCTCGAGTTAGGGATAGCCAGGCTTCTGGGTACAGTGACAATCTTCCCCCGACTGCCTTCGAAGGTGGACAGTCGGGCAACACCTCAGGGATGCTGAAAGGGCTTATCGGAGAAAGTTTCTCGATTGCCCTGGTTCTCTGGACCCCCTGCCTCTAGGGCGGCGTCTACCATTGTTGTTCCCCCTCTGCCTCTGGCGGGAACCGACTTTGTCGTCAGGCGAAGCCCTTGAGATTGTTTGCGGAACCACATTTTCCCACTTTTCTGGCCTTTGGGGTAAGGCCTAGAAGGAGTAGAAAACGGACTCCGGCGGCAGAAAGAGTCTTGCCATCCGTCTAGCACCTAGTCAAGGTTTCTTTCACTTGAGGACCAAAAAGAGATGATCCATCAAACGGGAATTAGTGAAAGACGTTTTAAAGGGGTCCGCAAAGTTGCATAGCCGCATCCAGGCATGCCTGCGTAAGGCTACACCTGTCCCTGCGGCCCTGCTCGCTCCATCAGCCGCTGAAAGGAGGCATGGAGGAGTTAGCTATGGAGTTCAGGGTAGCCAGCTGAGTGTTCATCTTGTCCTGAAAACCCGCAGCTGTAGGATCCTTCAACATGTCACTCGCTTCTTTGATCAAGTCTCTTTGAAGGCAGTAAAATGGCATAGGTAGTTCAGCGACGACTGCAAAGGTCGCTGATGAGAACATCCGCTTCCCGTACCTGTCCATAGACCTAGATTCCTTGTTAGGTGGATGGACAGGCACTGAAGGATCAGCTAGTTCCTTCTTAGTGGCAGCAGCAACCACCATAGCATCCACAGAAACTCCCTTGGTCAGAAATTGTTTATCCGCTGGTGCCATGATAAATTTTGAGGGTCTCCTGGGAGTGGGGTCCACTGAGTCAGGAGCCGTCCATGCCTTTTTTGCTACCACATGCATGAGGGGGTCAAAGGGGGGAGACACCCAGGAGGTGGAAGGGAGAGAGCCAAATGCCTCAAGGTACACAGATTCATCCTCCGAAGGGCTGAGGGCTGGCCAATTTCCCCTCTGTTTGAGGATTTCTAGAATGTCTGCAAATGAGACATCTTCAGAAGGGGAACGGGGGGAACCCTCGGAATCCTCTAAATCTGTGTCAGAGGTGATGGACTCAGGTGAGTCTATGTGTTTCCTCTTACACTTTCTCTTCCGTGGGGCTCTTCTGGCAATTCAGGAGAGGCCTCGAAGAGGATGAGATCCCACAGGGGATTCCTGAGGAGCTGGCTCTCTGCGGTCTGGGATGAGGGAGTGAGTCGACTTGACCTGAGGCACCGAAGAGGGAGGGGCGGACGGAGCCGACTGTGGAGTTGAACCAGGTTCCAACACACTCCGCATGACCTCGAACGCACCCCTGTCAGGCAGAGCCAGAGGTCCCCGCTCCGAAAAGCTGAAAACCTCTCTCGGCACCGATAGTGATGGCTCCGAGGCTGATGTCGGAGCCGAACTCACCAGCGCCGAAGCACCGAGAGGGAGGCGGGTCGGACAAGGGTCCGATGCCACTCACCCTCGGAGCCGACGAGGGAAGTCGGCGCCGAGATTCTTCTAAGGAAGAAATCGCAGCCGACGACGGTGCCGAAGACATTTGTATCAGCTCCGACGCTACCACAGTCTCGGTTCCGAAACGCCCCGGCTCCGAGCTCAAAGGAGTCGGAGGAGGAACATAATGAGGGACAGGGTCAGGCATCGACTGATGAGTCGGGCTCTGAAGCATTTGGGCCAGTGCCTCGGACTTAAGAAGTCGACTCACTACCCTCTGAAGGTCATGGTCCGAAAGCCTCGATGACCTAGAGGAGTGAGATCTATGGCTCCGTTCAGACAGCAAGGGAGATGCTGGAGCCAAATGAACGGAGCCAAGGGACGGTGACCTGGACCTCTTTCTAGATGTCGGCTCCGAAGGTCTAGTCGGAACCGACACAGGAATTTCCAATACCTTGGCTCCAGCCGGAGCCGAGGAAACCACAGAAGCTGCAGCCGGAGCCGATGTAGACGGAGGTTTCGAAGCCTTAGGCCTCGGCTCAGAAGCTGGAGCCGAGGACCTAGAAGCCTTGGAGGGTTTGCCCGAAGTAACAGTAAGGGAACCCTCAGGCTTAAGTAAACCTCTCAAAATAAGTTTATTTTTTCTTTCCTGCAGGACTCTGGGGCTAAAGCCATGGCATACAGCACAAGAGTCCTGCAGGTGTAAAGGTCCCAGGCAGTATACACAAGAAGTGTGACCGTCTGTCAGACATTTTCTGACAGCACGAGTCACACTTCTTGAAGCCTGAGACCTTTGAGTCCTTAGACATTATCGAAGAAGGTGTAACCACACACACAGTCAAACACACTGATTACACCTTATACAAGTTTAACTCAAAAATTAAAACTTACTATCACAAGTTTTAGATTCCTGACAAAATCACACACACACCACTAAGGGGATGGAAAGGCCCGAAGGCCCGAGGGAAGAACTTATAAGTTCTTTGTGGAAAAAGGGGATAATAGAAGAAAAAAAAGGGACTAAATCCACTAAGCTAAGGGAAATAACTATTATGAATTAAATTAAAGGGGTTTAAGTAGACTAAAATTTACTCTACAATAACTCACCTAGAAGCCGGTAGAAACCAAACACCTCGATCGCTGTAGTGGCAAACGAGATCTGGGATAACTCACGCCTAGCATTGTGGGATATATAAGGGGAGCCTCGAGCCGGTGGAACCAACTCTCGAGCTTTTAGAGTGGCCGAGTCGGAGCCGAGGTCGGCTCCGAACCCATCCAGCAAGAATGAAGGCGAGATAGACAACTTAACATGTACAGTTTTGTACCTACCATAAATGTAGATGTTCGAAGATCCACATTGCTGCAGTCATAACCTGTGGGTAGTCCGCTGTCCTCGGTCGGCCCGAATACCAAAGTATTAGGCTGGCGTCGGTCATGGGCGCTCAGATCTGACGTCAGTGCGTCATGGTATTAAAGCGCATGACCGATGTCATATCCTCAGTCTTTTCTTGCCCCAGATGTCAGAAGGCCCTAAAAAGAAAGGTCACAGCCAAAAATAGAAAAACCTCCAAAACCCATGTACAAACAACATCTACGACCCAAACCATACAACCACTCCAAACTACAGAGGGGAAGGAGGGAGGGTAAATAGGACTGCAGAAATGTGGATCTTCGAACATCTACATTTATGGTAGGTACAAAACTGTACTATGTTCTTCATCTCACATTGCTGCAGTCATAACCTGTGGGTAGAATCCCAAAGCAAGGGTAAGGGGAGGTTGGCAAAATCATAAAGCATTGGGAGCTGCTAATATGCCCTGTAAGACTGCAGTGGCAAACCCAGCCCTAGATTTGGAATAAAGAGGGAGATGGTAATGTTTAGAAAAAGTGTGCACTGAACTCCAAGTAGCTGCTTCCAAAATATCTTTAGTAGCTATACCCCTTAAAAAAGCAGTAGAAGTGGCAGTAGCCCTAGTGGAATGAGGTCTGATTCCAGCCGGAATCTCCTTACCATGATGAGAATAACAAAAAGCAATACAATGGCCAATCCACTTAGAAATAGTTTGTTTAGAAACAGGTTTCCCCTGAGAGCCCAAAGCAAAAGAAACAAATAACTGTTGAGACTGTCTGAACCCTTTAGTCCTGCTCAAATAATAACGCAACTGCCTGTGAATATCCAAAGTGTGCAAAATTTTCTCCCCTTTATTTTGGGGATCAGCATAAAAAGCAGGCAAATGAATAGATTGGTTCAAGGCCACATTTGAAACCACTTTAGGCATAAAAGTAGGGTTAGTACGCAGAGATACCCTATCCTTATGAAAAATCAGGAAGGGTTCAACTGCCATTAGAGCCTGTAATTCAGATACCCTTCTAGCAGACGTAATGGCCAACAAAAAAGCAGTCTTCCAAGAAAAAAACTTTAACTCAGACGTAGCTGCAGGTTCGGTTCAAAAGGAGGTAAAGTAAGTTTTTCCAACACAAAATTGAGATCCCAGGAAGGAGTAGGAGCTCTACGCGGGGGTCTTATGTTCTTTGCCCCTCTAAGGAATTGCTTAAACAAAGGATGAGAGAATAATGGTGGGTCACAGTCATAGTGAGCAGAAATGGCTGCAGCATGAACTTTTACAGAGGAGAAAGACAAACCCTTGTCTAATAATTCTGTAAGATATTGAAGAGAAACACTCAAATCAGGCCTGGAAACATCAAAGCTCTTTGCTTTGCTCCAAATAAAAAATCTCCTCCATTTATCAGCATAAACTTTCCTTGTACTAGGCCTTCTGGCCTCCAAAATAACATTCAAAACTTGTTGAGGAAGCTGCGAGCCTCCAGGCTCTAGAACAGAATATGCCAGGCTGTTAGATGCAGGGACTGAATCCTGACATTGAGGAAATGACTGCCTGCCTGAGACAAAAGGTGTGGAATTGAAGGCAAAGGCCAAGGAGGCTCCCGTACTAAACTCCTCAGCAGAGGGTACCAGTGCTGTCGAGGCCAATCCGGAGCTATTAGAATCATGGAGGGCTTGTCTTGTCTGACCTTCAAGAGCACCTTGGGAAGGAGAGGCAGAGGAGGAAAGGCATAAACGTGAAGATTGCTCCAACTGAATGATAGAGCATCCACTTTCCAAGCTGTTGGATGAAACATCTTTGTGCAAAACTTTGGCAACTGGAAATTTAGTGGAGAAGCGAACAGATCTATGTCTGGAGTCCCCCATATCACTGTCAACTGTCGAAATACATGAGGATCCAACTTCCACTTGTGGGGATCCACCATCTGTCTGCTCAAAACATCTGCTAAGGAGTTCTGTGCTCCTGGCAGAAACCTTGCCTGAAGAGTGAGGTGCAAACTGAGAGCAGTCTCCCACAAAATCATAGCTTGCCTGCAAAGAGAAGTGCAATGTGTTCCCCTGCTTGTTGATGTACCACATGACAGTTGTGTTGTCTGTTTGAATCAACACTTGTCCTGGGTGAAGTAGATCCTTGAAAGCCATCAATGCAAATTGGACTGCTAACATCTCCTTCAAGTTGATATGTAAATGTTGAAGTCTGGCAGGCCACGTGTCTTGAACCCATTTTCCATTGAGGTGTGCTCCCCAAGCCTTGTCCGAGGCATCTGTCGTTAAGATCCGACTCGCCTCTGGTCGGGTCACAGAGAGTCCCTTGTTTAGGTGACATTCCTGGGCCCACCACAAAAATTCCTTTTGAATGCAAGGTATTATCTGAATGACAGTGTCCAGATCGTGGCAGTGTTGTGTCCATACATTTTTGAGATACCATTGTAACTTCCTCATATACAGTTTGGCATTGGGAAGCACCAGAATACAAGATGCCATGAACCCCAAGGCTTGAAGGACTGTCCTTGCAGTCAGCCTGGACTGTAGAGACAATTGTTGGAAGTAAAGTGTAAGGTTCCTTTGCTTGTCCAGGGTCAAAAAAGCCATCTGGGAAGCTGTATTCAGTCTCACACCCAGAAAGCACATGTCCTGAGAGGGTACTAGACTGGACTTTGTTTCGTTCACAGAATACCCTAGGCACCTTAACACTGCCATAACATACTGTAGATGGTGTAGTAGCTTGCTTTTGTCTTGAGCAAGAATCAGGCAATCGTCCAAATAAGGATAAATTTGTATTCCTCTTAACCTTAAGAAGGCTATCACCGGAGCCAGAACCTTTGTGAACACCCTGGGTGCAGTAGATAAGCCAAAGGGCAATGCAGAGAACTGATAATGTAAAGTCCCAGCCCGAAAACGCAGGAATCTCCTGCAACTGGGCCCGATAGGAACATGAAGATAAGCCTCCTTGAGATCCAGAGTTACCATCCATTGATCTTTGCCCAGCAGAGGCAGAAGTTGTTGCAACGTCAACATTTTGAATTTTGGAATGTCCAGGTATGTGTTGAGGATAGATAAATCCAAAATTGGCCTCCAAGTGTCTCCTTTCTTTGGTACAAGAAACAGGTGAGAATAAAATCCTAGGCCTACTTCTGACAGAGGGACCTGCTGTATAGCCCCCATTTGAAGAAGTAAAGAAATCTGTTTGTGAGCCTCTACCCTTTGCTGAGGAGGAACGTCTGGCATGCCTTTGAAAGGAGGCAATGTGTGGAAATAAAACTTGTAGCCTCGGTCTATAATGTCCAACACCCATTTGTCCTGGGTGAATAAAAGCCAGTTTTGCTTGAAGAGTGCCAACGTTCCTCCCAGAGGAGCTGCCAGACAGGAAGGATCTGGCAGCTGAAGATGCAGGTCATTGGGCTTGTTTACGAAAGGACTGGCCCCTGCCCTCACCTGTAGATTGTGCAGGGGAACTCCACGTTCTAGGCCTGAAAGAACCCTGAGCTCTGCCCCTACCACGTCTAGATCTGCCCCTAGACTGTAAATCAGAAGAAGGGTAAGCCCATCCCTTAGTAGGCCAATTCCTGCTAAACTTAGGGGGCTGCACCTGCAAAAAATCTTTAACAGTCTGCATAGACTTAGCTTTGTCTTCCATTTTCTTTAAGACAGACTCCACAGGAGAACCAAACAAAACTTCAGACTGCAAAGGAGCATCCAAAATTCTAGCTTTAACATGCTCTGACAAGTTCTGATCCTTAAGCCAGGCGTGCCTGCGAATAACTGATCCAGTGGCAGCCACCCTGGAAGAAGCCTGTAAAGCATCGAAACCACACTGCAAAGAATGCTTACCCACCTGATCAGAGGCATGAACCAA
Organism: Protopterus annectens; assembly: GCF_019279795.1. NCBI lineage: Eukaryota > Metazoa > Chordata > Ceratodontiformes > Protopteridae > Protopterus > Protopterus annectens. The sequence goes on along the minus strand of NC_056750.1, from coordinate 403,741,594 downwards.
ATCCTGTAATTCCTTACACTCTATGCCCTCTGCCAAAGCATCTACCTTAGATTTTAACTGAGTAAGGAGAAAATTCTGGTACTTCAACATATGAAACTGGCAATTCAAAGCCCTCATTGCTAGAGTGGAAGAGGTATACACTTTTTTTCCCCACCTATCCAAAGCTCTAGAGTCTTTAGCCATAGGAACTGGATTCTTTACAACAGAAGCCCTGACACCCTTAGGTCCCTGGCTAATAGTTTCTGGGTCAGCCCTTGGGCTCTTATACAGATATTTATGAGCCTCTGGCACTCTGTAATACCTATCTGGTTTAACTGGCGCAGGAGGCAAAGAGTCTGGATTAAGAGAAGCCTCCGAGAAAACATCCTGAACAACATCCAAAACAGGAGGTATAGCCAAGGGCCGATGTTGTGGCAAAAACAAAAATTCCCTAAGCCTCTTTCGGGAATCTGAGAAATCCTGACCTTCCCATTTAAAATGCTCCCTCATAGAATGCAGGGTTTCTGAAAAAGAAAAATCCTCTGGAGGAGAAGCAGAAGGACTGGAATCCTCTGCGTCTGAATCAGAATAAGGAGGAAAATCCTGAATGTCTTCAGCCGAAGACTCTGAGTAATCTGAAGCCTGTTCCAAACTTTCCACCTCTGGCTCCACCCTAGGCCTCTTATCTGGAGGGGACATAGAACCCCTGATTAAGGAAATCAAATCTTCCGCCATTTTAAGCATGTGTTTTTTAGGCACAGAACCTGCAGAACTAGGACTGACACCTGAGGAAGGCAAACCAGGCCTGACCTTGGAAGGTACCTTAGAGACAGAAGGAGAAGGCCTAACCACCTTAGGCAAAGAAGGGAGTACAGCAACCTGAGAGGCCCCCTCAGCCTGACCTGACTCCTGAGAGGCCACATCCTGCAAAATTAACAGCTCCCCCTGAGACTCAGCTGAAACCTCGGCTGGATCCACAGATTCCACCGTAGTTTCTAAAGAACCGGCATCCGGAACGGACGACTCATCCTGTTTGGACCTTAACGATTTTTCTTTGCGCTTCTTAGCGGTAGCGGGCGTCGGAGGATCCGACGGCATATTGTAATTACACCGCTTACCGAAGACAAGCCTAGCGCAATCTAACCTACGTTTAATGGTGCGCTTATTAAACCTAGCACAAAAGCGACACCCGACTACGTCGTGCTCAGGCCCCAAACAAGGAATACAGAGAGAGTGGTAATCCCTATGCGGTATCTGTTTCCCACAAGAAATACAATTATTCACTTTTTCTGACATCCGGAATTAACAGAGGCAAGAAAAAACAAAAATATTCCCCAACGGGGTACTTAGCCCAACTTGGATTCGGTCTGAAACTCAGAATACGAAAATTTCAGAACGCCGAACGGCACTTGCAAACGCTGCTTCTGCTTCGGACCATGCGGCAAAAAAGACTGAGGATATGACGTCGGTCATGCGCTTTAATACCATGACGCACTGACGTCAGATCTGAGCGCCCATGACCGACGCCAGCCTAATACTTTGGTATTCGGGCCGACTGAGGACAGCGGACTACCCAAAGGTTATGACTGCAGCAATGTGAGATGAAGAACATCCATAGGGGTTACTAAACAACATCGCTTTTTTGTGGCAGTATTCTTTAGGTTCTAGGTCTTAAAATAGATTTTATAAGTCACAATAAACAGTACATATGTAATATTTTGTAAATAACTTGTATTATTTCAGCAACCACTCTCGTTGCCCACATACTATTAACTGCATTTTGTTCATCTAGGTGAGAGCCTTCATATGAGGCTAATTAGTTTTGTCTGTGCTGATGGGTTACGGAGATATTTAGAAAAACATGATATACATGACAATATAAATAAATATTACATGAACAATAATTAATTTATCATTACCTGCACTAGACAGAGGTCAAATATCAATACAGTTGTGTTTGTCACCGTGTAAGTTTTAAGATGAATTCTGTTAACACTTTGTATGTAGCATGGTTTTGGAATTAATGCAAACATGAACAAGCAATATCTGACGCCCAGAGGTATCAGCAGGTTGTAACTGCAGATCCACCTGGAGGCATCACCCTGCTGTAATGTGTTAACATGGAAAATTGTTTTACTGATTGTTGTGCTCTGACAGCTCTGACCTGTCCAAGAAGAGTACCAGAGTTGCATGTTCTTATGGTGAATCAAATCTATCTAATTTGCCACAGTCATGTAGTTTCTTTGAGAACTAATTATTCTTTTATGCTTAAAGTGGTATCAGAGTTTACTTTTAACCAAACTATCAATCTCCCCGTTTTCCTTCCTGAACCTAAAAAGGAAGGAGAAAGGATACTCCATACTTTGGATGTCCACAGACAACTCTGGTACTATCTTGACAGAACAAAATCTTTCAGATCTTCAGATCAGTTGTTCGTTTCCTGTAAAGGTAAGATGTGACAACTTGTGTCAAAACAGATTATTTTCTAATGGTTGTCTCAGTCCATTACCTTTTGCTATTCTCACCATAACTAAACTATTCCAGGCAGGGTTAAGGCCCACTCTACATATGCCTTAACTTTATCCACAGCTTTTTGGGAAGGGTTGGATTCTAGAAACAGTAGTCTGTTCCGCTGTACATACTTTTATAATGCAATACAAGCTTTATTCCTGCTCTAGGTCCAGATCGGGCTTTGCTAGGTCAATTTACTACGGGCTCCTGGACGTTTCCTCTTCCACCTCCCAAATCTTGTAAAAGCTACAGTAATCTACCCATATAGTCAATGGTACTGCAGCAGTAAATCAATATACTGAATGAAGTACAGTTATGTAAATAAAGTTACCATTACAGTACGGGTTTGAATGATGGCTGCTATAGTAGCCACTCCCAACCTCCATCCCCAGTTTTGTTTTTTTGACTATGACAAGGTGAGTGTGCGTGTGTAAATATATATATTTTTACTCCTAGCTCAGGACTCGGCCCTCCTCTCTGCTGGCATGAAAGCTCTGAAGGGCTTGGAGCTCAAAATTATGTTTTTATACAGCTCAGCTCATGCTGCCTAATGGTTTGAGCGTGTGGAAGTTGCCCTGAAGCTTTGGAAGTGGGCTGGCTGTTGTATCTTTGGCAGGATATAATCCAAACAGCTAATGCTACTGCAGCAGTGACCATTTGAACATCCATTGTTAAAGCTTACTTACACAACTGTACTTTCTTGTTCACAAGTGATGGTAGAGAGGAATCAGGAGCAGATATTGTATGCATAGAGCCTAGTTGGCATTCTGCTCGACTAAAGTTTGGTCTACTCTTCTGGTCACTGATCCACACTTTCTACTACTGGATATAAACTTTTGTCTTATTCATCTCTGGTTTTGTTTGTAAGTCCTGGAGGGTGACTGTTGGATCTCACCATATTTGGATAGCCAGGATGGCAGAGTATTCCACTACAGACGACCTTTACTGTTTTGTTTAGCTGCAATAAATAAATGCCAAGTGTCAATACAGTTGTTTTGCCTATCAGGCAAGCTTTAAAATGAAATCTTTCAATAATTTGTATATGGCATGATTTTGGAATTAATGTAAATATGAACAAGCAATATTAGTTGTCTAGAGGTGTCAATAGGATGTAACTAGAGAAATGCCTAGAGGCACTAACCCATAGGACAGAGTCTCTGATTAATTCTCCTGGAGGGCAGGTTCAAGGGAAATTCAACATTACACTGTCAAACTAAGGAAAGATTGATTTCAGGAGAACATCCAGGTCTCTTCACAAAGAGTACCCCCCATATTCCAAACAATTCAGTTTTCACCACCGTCTGTCCGGGGTACTAAACCCTAAAATCTTCCACAGAGTCATACATATGTCTGACATGACCTCAACCAGAGTGTGTAAGGTACACATGTGAACATAGGAGTGTAAATCCTTGACAATCGCCAAGTCAACAGCCTGAAGACATAGGGAGGGGGTCAGCTAAGACAGGAAATGCAGGGAAAAGGGGAAGTCCCACCCTCAGTCATAGAGGCTGCCAAGCAGGTCAAAAGGAGACAGACAATGAACTCTAACTAGCAATAGACTGTTTAGATACTGGCAGAACTAGCTTAGTGTCTAGGAAAGAAACAAACAATTGCAATGACTTAAGAATGGTCTTAGTCTTATCCAAGTAAAATCTGAGCTGTCTGTGCACATCCAGGGAATGAGGTATTCTTTCTCTCCTGTTCTGTGGGTTAGGAAGAATGTAAGAAGGTTGATGGCCTGATTGAGGGACATCTCATTTAACACTTTAGGAATTAAGAAAGGACTGACCCTCAAAGGAGACACTATCCTCATGGAAAATAAGCAAGGGAGGTGTAGGCATCAGAGCTCTAAAACTCGCCAAGCTGACATGACGGCTAATAGTAAAATGGTTTTCCAAGTGCAGAACCAGAGAGTGGAAGAAGCTGGTGGTTCAGAAACAGGTAGAGTAAGCTTTTCCAGCACACAGTTGAGATCCCAAGAGGGAGGCACTTTTCCCAGGAGGATATATGTGCAGGACTGCTTTTAAGAACGGTTTTATCCTCGAGTCTGGACATCTGAAGAGGGTTAAGGAAAAAAAAAAAAAAAAAGAAAGTTGATCTTTGATAGATGAATATGTTAAACTGCCTTTCATGAGAGCACACAAGTAAGATAAAATAGGAAGATCCCATTGAAATGGGTCCAGATTTTTTGCTTAACAGACTGAAAATCTCTTCCATTTGGCTGGGTAGGATTTTCATGTAATGAGTCTCCTTGCCTTATGGAGAACCTGAAATACTTCATCCGGAAGGGATCAGAATCCTATCATCCATAAGGTTAGTTTGAGGATTGATGGGATGAGATAAAGCTACGAGCACTTCTTTTGTGTAAACAAGTCAATTTGTTACTCTAGTGTGGGGTGATGGCCCTTGGCTAGAAGATAGAGAAGGGGAAACCAATCCTCCCTTGTCCAAAATTGCATCACCAGCAAAATTCTTGATTTGCATTTTTGGATTTTGAGTAAGACTTTTGTCAGCACAGGCAGTGGAGGGTAGGCACAAAGAAACCTTCCAGTCAACTGGAAAGACAAGACATCCATCCCCTAAGCTAGGGAGCAAGGTGTCCTTGTACAAAAAGACATTTTTACTGAGGCAAGTCAGTCTATCTGAGGTGCACTCCATTTGTGATCTATGTCTAAGATGACCTCTCTGTTGAGCATCCATTCATGGAGGTCATCCATTGACCTGCTGAGGGAGTCTGCCAGGACAATGTCCTAGTACAGAATGTACACTGCTTGAAGGAATACGTTTGCCTTTATGGCCAGATCCCCAAGCTATCAAAGCCAGCCTGCACAGTTGGGAAGAACCTGTCCCTCCCTGTTTATATATCACATAACTGTTGTGTCTGTGAATATCTTTAGAGGTCACGGTTTATAGAGATGGCAGTAAACCTGTAGGGCCTGAATATGTGCCAGCACCTCCTTTAGGTTTATGTGCTCTGTCTTGAGATGGGATTGCCAGTAGCCCTGGACATCGTGTGTTCCTGTTCATGTCCCCCAAGTTTTCTCGGAGGCATCTGTATGCATTTCTTGACTTGGAGTCTGCAACTTGAAGGGCTGCCATTAGGTGAAGTTAACTTGTGACACCCACTAAAGGATCTCCCTCTCAGACACGGGATAAGAGGATCTCTATGAACACAGGATGACAATGTTGAGATCATATATATTTTTTTAGGTACCACTGAACCTTTCTCATATGCAGCCTGGCTAGTGGTAGCATGAGAATGGTTGTTGCCATGTAGCCTAGTGCTCTAAGAATCTTCCTTGCTGAGCATACTTGGTACATCAGAGTGGAAATAAGCTGCGACACACTTGTCCTTCAAGAGGCAAGAAAGCTTGAATGTTTTTGGTGTCTAGCCTGCAGCCCAGGAAAACAAGGTCTTGAGTTGGCTTCAGGAAAGATTTTTTTTTAAATTGGGGTTCAGTTGAAGGAGAGTCAGGGTGAATTTGAGATGCAGTAACAGAGTCTGAGATGATGATGCTTGAATTAGCAAATAGTCCAGGAAAGGAAATATTTGTATTCTCTGTGTCCTGCAAAAAGCTATTACAGGAGACGGGCACTTTTTGAAAACTAGGGTAGCAGTAGAAAACCTGAAAAGCATAGCAGAAAAAGTACAGTTGTGTACACTTAACATAAATGTACATGTTTGAGTGTATTCACTGTTGCAGTCATCACCCGTGGGGTTATCCCTGCTATGGTAGCCCTCAGCTGGCCCGAATACCACAGTCATTTTTTTTTTTGCGTCAGCTGCTGTCACCTGTACTCTGACGTCAGGTCATCAGTGCTATAAAGCAAGGCAGCTGACGTCATTACATCAGTTTTTCTTGCTCTAACCCATCAGAAGCACAAGGAAATAAGGAAAAGTGGTCCTGATGGCTAAAAGCCACCCTGAGAAGCTTATGTCTCCTTAGGGGAAGATGCTGTATGGGGGATGGAGGGAGGGAAAAGTAGGACTGCAACAGTGAATACACTCAAATTATGGTAAGTGTACAAAACTGTACAATGTTCGTGTTTCACTGCTGCAGTCATCACCTTTGGGAGGATTCCCAAAGCTGAGGAGAGGGGTGGAAAGATAGTTAGAGTCCTAGGCATGGGTCAGGGTCAGCAGGCCCTGTAGAACTGCAGAGGCAAACCCTTCCCTAGACTTAGAAAAAAGAGGTAGATGGTAATGCTTTGTAAAGGTAGGGACAGAGAAGTCAGATAGCCGCTTCAAAGACATTCCTGGTGGGGACCCTCTGAGGAAGGCTGTGAAAGTGGAGGCTGCCCTAGTGGAATGGGTACGGATACACATAGGGGTGTTTCCCATGTAGTCTGTAGCAGAAATGGATACAGTGTGATATCCATTTGGAAATGGTTTGTTTGGAAATGGGCTTCCCCCTCTGCCCCAGGGGCAAAGCTGACAAGTAGTTGGTCTGTTTTTCTAACTGGTTTATTGCAGTTCAGATAGTATCTTGAGTTGTCTGTGCATGTCTAGCAAGTGTTTAGAATTCTTTCCCTCTTGTTTTGAGGGTTGGGAAAGAAGGTGGGTAGGTGTATGGCCTAGTTGAGGATCACATCAGATACCACCTTAGGCATAAAGGAGGGGTTAGTCCTCAGGGTGACCCTGTCTGCATGGAAAATGATGAAGGGCTTAACAGCCATGAAAGCCTGACATTCTGATACCCTTCTGGCTGAGGTGATGGCTAGCAGGAAGGAAGTCTTCCAGGAGAGGTATTTCAATTCTGTCGAAGCAGCAGGTTTGAAAGGAGGCAAGGTTAGTTTTTCCTAGAACATAATTCAGGTCCCAGGGTGGCGTGGGAGGCCTTCTGGGAGGTCTGATATTAGAAGCCCCGCTGAGGAATTGCTATATCAAAGGATGAGAGAAGAGGGGTGGGTCTGAATTGTAATGGGCAAAAATAGCTGAGGCACGGATTTTAATAGAAGAGAAAGAGGCCACTATTGAGCAACTCGGCTAGGTAATCCAGGATAAGGAGGGATGGAAGGATGGGAGGTACTGGCTCCTTTGGACTGGTTCCAGGAGCAGAATCTTTTCCATTTCCCTGTGTATGATTTTCTGGTGCTGGGCCTTCTGGCCTCTGTGATGATGTCCAGGACCTGTTTGCTTAACAGGGACTCCTTGTTGGCTTTTAAGGTATAAGGCATGCTGAAAGATTGAGAGTTTGCAAGTCTGGGTGCAGTATCTTCCCCCTCACCTGGGTCAAGAAGTCTGACATCAGGGGAAGCTGCTTGAGGGGCTGTAAGGTCAGGCTGCGTAGTAAGGGGTACCAATACTGTCTGGGCCAATCTGGAGCCATGAGGATGGCCTTTGGTCTCTCCTCCCTTATTTTGATCAGTAATGTGGGAATAAGGGACAGAGGAGGGAACGCGTACCCAAAGAGGGAGTTCCAGGGGTCAAGGCATCCGCCTTCCATGCTAGGAGGTGATACTCTCTGGCACAGAACTTTTGCAGCTGGGGGTTGAGGTGTGAGGCAAAGAGATCCACCTCCAGAATTCCCCACTCCTGAGTGATTTGCAGAAAGATTTCCATGTGGAACTGCCGTTCATGGGGGTCCAGCAAGTTTCTGCTTAGGTGGTCTGCAAGGGCGTTGTTGACCCCTGGTAGGTATTGGGCAATTAGGTGTAGACCCATGGAGGTGGCTGTAAGCCATAGGCTCATGGCTAACCTGCACAGGGGGCAAGATTGGGCACCCCCCCCCATTTGCTGATATACCACATTACTGTGGTGTTGTCTGTTTTTATAAGGAGAACCCCTGGCGTGAGATGGGGTTTGAAAGATGTCACAGCCTTTTGTACTGCCAGCATTTCTTTCTGATTGATGTGCAAGTGAAGTTGCTGGGCATCCCAAAGACTTTGGGTGCACCTGTCTGCTAGGTGATCACCCCAAGCAATGCCCGAGGCATTATTGGTGATGGTCTGGCCGGAAGGACGGAGGATGAAGTGAAGATCCCTTGTTCCTGGCACGGGCCTCTGCCCACCAGAGAAACCCGGCCATTACACATGGGATCAGAGGGAGAGAGGTAGTGCTGGCACCAAAGGTTCTTTAAATACCACTGAAGTTTTCTCATATGAAGCCTGGCCAGAGGAATGAGAAGGATGCAAGATGCCATTAAATCCCTGGGACTGCAGGAACTTCCTCGCAGTGAGGTGACTTCAGGACGCCAGCTGGGTAAAGTACAGAGGCAGGAAACTCTGCTTTTCTGGGGATAGGAAGGCTATTTGGGATGCTGTGTCTAGCACAGCTCCCAAGAAAATGATCTTCCTGCTGGGGTTTGCTTTGATTTCTTCTCATTGATGGTGAACCCTAGGGAAGCTAGGAGTGATTTGACAAAGGGAAGGTCCTGGAGCAGCTTTTCTTTGCACTCTGCCTGAATGAGGCAGTCATCTCGGTAATGGTACATCTATATACTTCTCTGTCTGCAGAATGCTATGGCCAAAGCCAAGCATTTGGTGAATACTCTGGAGCAGTAGATAAGCCAAAGGTCAGCACAGAGAACTGAAAGTGTTGTGAGCCTGCACTGAAGCACAGGAATTTCCTGCACGCTTCCCTGATGGGGATGTGGAGGTAGGCATCTTTTAGGTCTAGGGTCACTAGCCAGGCATTTTTTTATTAGCATAGACAGTAGCTGCTGCAATGTTAGCATTTTGAATCTGGGGACCACCAGGAAAGTGTTCAGAATGGATAGATCCAGGATAGGGCGCCAAGTGTCCTCTTTTCTGGGAACAAGGAATAGTCCGGAATAAAAGCCTTTGCCTGTTTGATCTGAGGGGACAGGTTCTACTGCTCCCTGGGATATGAGAGTTTGGACCTGTTTCAGTGCCTCTGCCCACTGATTTGGAGATACGTCTGGGTACCCTCTTGGAATTGGGAGTTTGCTGAAAGAGAATTTGTATCCCTGAAAAATGATCTTTAAGACCCACTGGTCCTTTGTTACAGAAAGCCAATTGTCTTTGAAGAGGGACAGCCTTCCTCCTAGTTTTTGATGAGTGAAGGGAGGGTGGGGGTTGGGGGGGGTCATTTTGAGTGTTTGCCATAGAAGGGTGGCTTAGAACTCACTGCCTTAGAGTCGGAAGTGGTCCATTGTTTGCTTCTCTGTTGGCCCTGGGATAAGGGGCTGGAGTGTCTGTCCCTGAGGGGCTTACCTTGGCTCTGTCTGCTAGGTGCAAGGAAGGTCCAGTGCTTACAGGAAAAGTACCTGCTGAATCTGGGAGGTTGAACCTGAAAGAAATCTTTTACTGTTTGCATAGATTTTGCTTTGTCTTCCATCTTTTTAAGCACCTCTTCTGCTTTTTCCCCAAACAAGCGCTCCTTACCTAGGGGTGCAACAATAAGTTTGGACTTGACATGATCAGGGAGAGGTTGTTCCTTCAGCCATGCAGGTCTCCTAATAACAGATCATTTCAGTGCTGCCCTGCTAGAGGCTTCTAGGGCATCATATCCACACTGTAATGAGTGTTTGACCACTTGACAAGCAGAGTGCAGTAAATCTGCTAACTCTTTTGAATTAGCACAGTCAGGAAATGTAGCAATCTTCTGTTTTAATAGTTCCTAAGTGTGTTGTTGATATTTTAACATATGGAACTGAAAATTGTGCGCTCTGATAGCTAAGGTTGCAGAGGTGTATACTTTTTTACCCCATCTGTCCAGAGCTCTGGAGTCCTTGTCAGAAGGAAGAGGATTCTTGCAGGACTAGTCTTAGCTCCTTCAGGTCCCTGTGTAATGACCTCTGGGTCTGCAGCAGGATTTCTGTACAGGTATTTGTGAGAATCCAGTACTCTGTAGTACCTGTCAGGTTTACTGGGAGCAGGAGGGAGGGCATCAGGGGCTAAGCTGGATACGTGGAAAACATCATCCACCACTTCTAAAATAGGGGGGATGGCCAGGGGTCTGTGCTGGGGCAGGTCTTTTCTTAGACTGTGGGAAGTCCTGAGATTCCGAATGTGAAGACAGAACATGAAAATAAATGTCTCCAAAAAAAGCTCTACGGTGAATGATTCTTGCATTAAAGAGGGCACAGAACCGGCACTGAGGGACATCATGGTCTGGGCCTAAACAAGTGACGCAGTAAAAATGGAAGTCTCAGTGTGGGATCTGCTTTCCTCAGGTGAGACAATTGTTAACTTTTTCGGACATTGGTTAGTGCAAGAAAAAGGGATCCCCAATGGGGTACTTAGCTTTAGACGTTTTCACCTGAAATTCAACTTCTGGTAGTGACCGACTGGCACTTGCGCAAACTGCTTCGGCTACGGGCTCCACGGCAAGAAAGACTGATGTAATGACGTTGGCTGCCTTGCTTTATAGCACTGACGACCTAATGTCAGACTAAAGGCAATGGCAGCCGACGCAAAAAAAAAAAATGACTCTGGTATTCAGGCTGGATGAGGGCTACCACAGCAGGGATAACCCCAAGGTGATGACTCCGGCAGTGAAACATGAAGAACATCTGAAGTTGTGATGAGCTAGTAGAGAACCTCAGAAATTTCTTACAAATGTGCATGCAGCTACTCATCCTTCAGGTCCAAAAACATTAGGAAAGCCTGGCGAAGGATGAAGTGAACAAGGCTCTAAACAGACAGCATTTTGAAAGTGAGGACCTTGAGGAAGGTGTTGAGGTGGAAAAGATCAAGGAGGGGTCTTCCGCAGCCCTTATTTCCTGTGTACCAGGAACAACCGGGAACAGACTCTCCTTTCTACAAACTGATAAGGGAACCAGTTCTATTGTGCCTTGGGAAAGTAAGTCCTGGAGGACAGGTGGAAAAAGATGCAAGTGGTACTGGGGAGGGGGCGGGATGCCTTTGAAAGGGGAGGGGGTTCCTTCTGGGTCATTCTGTAGCCTTGCTAAATAATGGCAGTACCCGCTTGCCTGTTGTGCCAATTTCTCAATTTGTTATACATGAGTTAAGCCTTTTGAAAAATGGGATTGGGGTTGAGTTGGGGGGGGGGGGTGAAGGGAGGAAAGTCACACTGATTTCAATGTGTAGGGAAGACTCCCAGATCTAGAGTCCCTTTCAGATTTATCCTGGAATCTTTTCAGGGTGCTTTCTTGTGTTGCAGAGAATGTCTGGAGACTGTGGACAACGGAGATGGACTTGGCAGGCTAATGTCTCTGGTATCTAGACACCATGCTTCTCAACTGTACAGATTTTCACAAAATGTCCAGACTCTTGTCTCATATTTTAGAAATGTTTCTCATAAATGTTATGGTTTTCTGGCAAATCACTGAAGATTGAAGCCACCAACTAACAACATACATCTGAGTTTTACTTCATATCATTCAGCAAATGCATGCTAACACAAATCTAGTTACCCTAGAAACTTATAAGAGCAATATTTACAATCTGTCCCCATTTTGGGCCTTTGTGCACCCATTATTTTAGACTTTGTATAGATTTCTTGTGCTAAGAGGAGGTTGACAGATATGCTGAGCAAAAGAGCGAGTAGAATTTGTCTGCAGTCCTTCATTGTTTTCCCTTGCTCTTGAAGAGTTTTCAACAATCTAGCTGCCTGTGGACCAAATAAAAGACTCCTATCTAGAGGAACACATAGGATTTTTGCCTTGAAATCTTCAGGCAGAAGCTGAAAACATAACCGAGCACATCTCAATTACTGGGCCAGCAGCTGCTGCTCTGCAGAAGACGTCTGTAGCATTACAGCTGCATTTAATGCTATGTCTAGCCACCTAAGTTGCTTGACCCATGAAAGACATGGCCTGTTTACATCTGACCCTTCCAAGGTGACAACAACCTTACTTAGGCAGCCCAGAATAGACAAAATAATATTTGGTCATGAGGGTCTGGTAACTAATGGCTGTAAAGGCCAGGGTAGAAATATAAACCTTTTTTCCCTACCAATCCATGGCCCTACTGTTCTCATCTGAGGGAAGGGCATTAGCAGAAGTCAGGAGTTTACATGGCTTGGCTGATGCCAGAGAAATGGCTGAAGGATCAGCCAATAGGTTCTTGAAAAGAAATTTAGGATCATTTGGAACTTTATAGAATCGGTCAGGTCTCTTAGGGGCTGGTGGCTGAGAATCAGGAGCAGCAGATGTAGATGTGAAAGCATCAAAGAAGGCCTCCAATACTGGAGGGACCGATGTAGAAGCTGGAGTACCCACTTCTAAAAAGACTACAGCATGTTTTTTGAAAATCAGATTTGCTTAGAATCCGATTCATAACTGCTTTATAATTCTCACAATATTTTCCCCATTGAACCAATTTCCACAAGGGAATTGGGGGTTGGGCAATCCTCATCATCTGAGGGCACCTGTCCTGGTGAGTGAATTTGTGAATAGTATGCTAGGAAATGAGCATCAGAATCTGAAGCCCATCCTCATCTTAAGAACAAGACTCCATTCCAACCTTTCGAGGAGTACATGAAGGAGCAGAAAAGGACGGCTTAAGAGCCATAATGGCCTTGAATAGGCCCTGAGAATGTCCACTCACTCCTTCGCCCCAGAAGTCAGGGTGAAGAGAACATACTTCGTTTTTCTCCTTTTCTTTTTAGGGGTGATGTTTGCATGGACGAAACATGGGGGCTCCAACCCCTGATGCACCTCAGTGAGAGATCCCAATATCTCTTCCCCTAGTAAGACCTGAAGAATACCCTTCACACCTTTGGAGATAATGATACATGGTTCTCCTTCTCTGTCCTGTCTGCTGAAGCAGTCACCTTGGATGTGCAGTTCTTGGACATCATACCAGCTTCTAGCAACTTTAATTTAGTGGCATCTGAGGAAGTGCTGGTTATACAGTGGGTTCTGCAACCTCAGTGGGTATGTCCAAATCTGACTGTGCAGACTGAACTTTGGGCTTAGGCCCCTTGAGTTTTTTTCTTCAGAATGGACAGCACATCAGGTGTGGGAAGATCCACCACATTGGCTTTAGCTATTCACTCAAGTCATTGAGTCTCTAAGTAAGCATTCAAGGATGACAAACACATATATAAAATCATGGATACGAAGGAGTGACAGATGGAACAATTTCTGTAATTGTGCTCGCGCCTAAACAGAAAAGGCACTGGAAGTGCAAGTCATCTGCCTACTACACTCAAGCATTCTCCCTCCAAGCTATGGTCCTCAGACGACATAGCAGCCCTCTAGCAACACTTGCCAAACAAAATCACAAATCAGAGTAAGCAAGAAAAGGAATGTTCTCCAATGGGGCACTTATCTGAACCAATGAAGGCTTACAGTACAAACAGCCACGCAAAAATTAGACCAGTGGGTATGACACCTGCTTTCGGGCTGGTGGTGTGACAGTATGAAGATTTACACTCATATGTTTAATTATGTACCCTTATGCTCACAGGGTGAGGTGACACGTCTGATGTCTGGCTCTAAGAAATGTTTAGGCTTTATTACCCCAGCTAGGCATCAGTGGCAAAATTGGTTTGGCATATTACAACAGTGATTTCAGTCAGGGCATCAAGTGCCCAGAAGGAAAGACTACAAAAACATCCACAATATCAGCCTTTGAGACTGCAAGTTTGGGTGAATCACAGATCCTTTGTTCAGAGTCGAGGTCCACATGCTGAGGTAAAAGGGGTGGTTCTTCCCTTGACAAGTTGAGCTGAAGAGAGAAGTAATGTTCCCTGAGCTAAAAGAGTGCGATCTGTAGGTAACCATTTCACATGTTGGGACTCAATGAAGTATCCTGGAATATGGAGACTGAAAAAAAAAAAAAAAAAAAAAACACATGACTCATTATATTTAAGTCCAAAATTGCAGTTCCTTAGAAAATTCCTTTTCTCTGAAGTAGGGTGATCTTTGAGTTGGTATACAAGTTTGGGAGGGGGGGGCTTACTTGCCCACAATAACTGAGAAGTGTAAATGGGGAGAGGCTTGCCCCTTGGGGGTTAAAAAAAATTAAAAGGCGAAGAGCAGTGTTCAATATCTGCGGCTCTTCGGTATTTTCAGTCTTTTTTTTTCATTGTTTTTGGGACTCTGCATTATGAGCCCTGACAGGGAGTCCTGTCTGTAGCATGTTTAGCCTCTCCTTTCTGATCTTTAGCAACAACCTGAGAATCAACAGAATAAGAGGGAAAAAGCACACACAAACAGACCCACCCTCTGTCACCCAAGATCCTCATGTTGCTATCCTGTGCAGTACTTACTCAGCTACCTGGTCACTGGAGAAGCAGAAAAAAAAGTCTACTTCTGGCAACCCACACTCGGACTGTGACTAAAAAGTACCTCTTTTTAACATCCATTCATCATAATCAGTTTGTGTTCTGTTTGGCTGTCTAGACTGCCAAAATATTATCTGAGGTGGAATGCAGAAGGCCCCAAGGTTCAGCTCTGCTCTTGGGTTAACTCCCACATCTGCATCGTTAGTCTGCACAATATATAGGAATGAGTTCCTCCACATCACCATGGTACTGCATTTATTTGTAAGGCTTTGATGGCCAGCATCATTGCCATAATCTCTCTTGTGTTGATATGTTTTTTTTTTAAACAAGAGGAGAGAAGGGGGAGGTTTTCCGAGTTATAACCACTCCCTCTGACTGTCATGGCCCTGAGGCCCTCCATGCTTATCTCTGTGGTCAGCTTGCCACTTCTTTCTGTAGCAGTCGATTTACACTATGAGGTTTGGACTATTCTTTTAGGGTGAATGGGCCATCCATTATGGGGATAGTTTCTTTTTGCATATTGGAGCAAGGGAATGAAAAAGATCTTAGCTGACTGAATAGTCTTCACTTTTTCCTTAATTTTTTTAAGCATCTGCTCAGATGGGGGTCCAAACAGAAGCTCCTTATCCAGCGGAGCGTCCAGGAGCTCTGCTTTCACTTTTTTTCTGGAAAGCGCTCCTGCCAGTTGACTCATTAAGTCAGTAAAACCCAAGCCTCTGAAAATGCAGGCTAGTGTGTGCGTAAAACAGACCTGAAGGAGAATCCATTGCATCAAGTTGAAAGGGACACCTGTGAAGCTGTGCCAAAAGCAGCCTAGGGGGTCCATAACACCAACAAATAGTCCACCTCAAACACTGCTCCTCACAAGAATGCTTTCTGCAGAGGCACCACCTGTTAAATAAACACTAGGCAGTTAGTAAAGGGCAAAAACTGTCTGCCAGGTGGACCTCATATCTGAGACTTGAATAGATGAAACAAAATGGTCACAAGGGATAAGACTGCAACTGGCATTCATGAAACTCTTCAGAAAGGGCCATGCAGCCTGATATAATGCTGATAAATAACCAATTATCTACCCCAACTCCTTCTCAGGTACCACTTTCTACTCTCGGGGGCAAGAGTTTATGGCTTAAAATATCAGTTGCATAGCAGTCCCCAAAGTCCTAATGATGAAGAGAGACCAAGGAAAAATCTTGCCAAAAGCTGTGAGACTCAGGAAAGTCAAGGTAAACCAAGGAGTCATCACTAACAATCAGCAAATGTTAACTGGAATTAAAAGTTGGGCTCATGTCCATCCAGACAAATGAGGATAAGGGAAGTCTAAACACCTGGCCTGTTAGATACAGAATGAGATCTGAAGGGCAGTTGCTAGAAGGGTGATACCCGAAGATGCCATGTTTTTCACTTCTCCACTAATCGCATAATAAAAGGCCAGTTCTCCTCACCTGGCAACCTGGACAATGAGGTTGCATAAATTAAATCTATCCCTTTTCAGGCCCTTATCTTTCATCCCCTCTACCTTCTGCCCCAACTGGGCCATAACTGACCCTTGGAACTTTAACATGTTTGACTAACAGTTTAGCTAGGGGAGGCAAGGTAGAAATATTTTTCTCTAAATGGGTAGAGTATTGCACTCTCCCTACCATTACGGTCAAATTCCTGGATGCAGGCACACGGGACCCCTTAATGGAATCCAGACACCACTGCTGGATTGGCAATTAAGTTCTTGTGCAAGTGAGTCTCTGTGTCGTGAACCCTATGAAAGTGGTCTGGCTTCCTCCAAGCAAGAGGCTGGGAGACAGGCTGCAAAGAAAAACTTCTGTAACTGGAGGGATGGCGGGAGGCTTTGGTTCTGACAGGTGAAAAAAAATTCCGTATACGATCTATGTCTGGAAGAACTAATTAGCTTATCAATTAAAAGTATCCATCTATGAAGGCAAGACATTCACGGGTGGAAATGAGCAGGCTAGGATGTCACCAAGCGTTAGACTGCAGATAAGAGGTGGGTTAAAACAGACAAATCCTTCCACCTCTAAATCTGAGAGTACCTCAAACTATGACTTATCCTGTAGGCAAATGCCTGGATTTTAGCAGAGCCAAAACAACTGGAGCCAACTTGAAGTGATAAAGTGAGGGAGCCTGGATGAAGGAGTGGGAGGGGAGCTGAGGTCCACTCAACACAAGCTGTAATAAGCTGACTGATGACCTTTTTTAGCTTTGGTGTCTTGGTCTTGTACGTTGAAGTGCAATCCCCCTTGGTGGTATTTGCACATGGGCATATACTAGAGATTTCAAGCTTTTCTCTTTCTACCGCCTTCTGTACAGCATGCAGATGCCACCCCAGTACCAACTACAATTTAGGCATCCTATGCTGAAGCCTGCAATGATGTCTCCTGATTCACCACTGATGCACAGACTGTTTTGCAAGGAAGATTCATGCCAATGGCAATGCAGACTCCTGATGGGCTGTGCCAGAGGTTTCAGCTGAAACAGATGCCAGATACAAGGGTCTTCAAAGGCACCTCATCAACACCAGTATCTTAGAGACTAGAACGGCTGATGGACTTCAATGTAATTTCACCCAGCCTCCAAAAATGTCTTGTACTTCTCCAAAGAATTATTTTCCTGTCTGCATTGCTGGAGGAAGAACAGACTGCTACTATGAATGGGACCAGGCACTTTCTCTTCAGTGCTAAGGGCTCCTGGAGAGATTCTGCTCTGGACTTTATGGTCCTTTGGTTAAGGTAAAGCACACTCCAGACAATTAAGCATGTAATGCTCCAGACCCAGTCAAAAGACATGCTATGGAAGTCTGTGCAGTATTTGTTTCCTGCACCAGAGTCTGTTGCTCATATTGTAACCTGACAACATAATTTTAGTGGTTTTGGCTAGTTTTTAGATAAAAAAAATTCTCCAGTGGGGTCAAAAATGAAAACTTTAGATTCAAGCTGATCCAACAGACTAAAAATGCAATGGAAGTACTGAAGATGTTCACTGAACTGTGTCATGATGCAACTGGATATGGCACTAAATGTCACCCCTACACACCACCAACGTTAGTATAGGGCAGTCTGCAAGCCCTGCAGGAGGAAGAATGAAGACGTCTAGAAATCAAGCCTGCCATCAGTATTCTTTAGGCAGGAGTCCCAAAAGTTATAACTGTAACTGCAAACTGCGAAGATCAGACATCCCCCAAAAAACTGTCAAATAGAGCATCCAGAGACCTGAATGCACTATTACACTGCAGACCCCCCCCCAAAAAAAGTACAGTTTTGTACCTACCATAAATGTAGATGTTCGAAGATCCACATTGCTGCAGTCCTTACACTTGGGTAGTCCGCTGTCCTCGGTCGGCCCGAATATCAAAGTATAAGGCTGACGTCGGTCAAGGCGCATTAGACAGACATCAGGACGTCAGGGTACAAATGCGCATGACCGACGTCATATCCTCAGTCTTTTCTTGCCCCAGATGTCAGAAGACCCTAAAAAGAAAGGTCAAAACCAAAAGACAGCAAACAACCAACCAATCACCCTTGCACTAATAATATGTACAATAAATATACAATATACACAATATTTACAACCCAACCCACACAACCGCCTCTAACTACAGAGGGGAAGGAGGGAGGGTAAATTGGACTGCAGCAATGTGGATCTTCGAACATCTACATTTATGGTAGGTACAAAACTGTACTATGTTCATCTCACATTGCTGCAGTCCTTACACTTGGGTAGAATCCCAAAGCAGAGGTAAGGGAGGATGGCAAAACTATAAAGAAGCAGGAGCTGCCAAAATGCCCTGTAAAATAGCAGTGGCAAAACCAGCCCTAGATTTAGAGTAAAGTGGAAGGTGGTAATGCTTAGAGAAAGTATGCACTGAACTCCAAGTAGCTGCCTCCAAAATATCTTTAGTTGCCACCCCTTAAAAGCTGTCAGTGGCAGTAGCCCTAGTGGAATGAGGCCTAATCCCAGCTGGAATCTCCTTGCCATGATGGGAATAACAGAAAGCAATGCAAAACCCAATCCACTTAGAAATAGTTTGTTTTGACACAGGCTTGCCCTGAGAACTCAAAGCAAAAGAAACAAATAACTGCTGAGACTGCCTGAACCCTTTAGTTCTGCTCAAATAATATCGCAATTGCCTGTGTACATCTAAAGTGTGCAAAATCTTTTCCCCTTTATTTTGGGGATTTGCATAAAAAGTAGGCAAATGAATAGTTTGGTTTAAAGCCACACTAGAAACCACTTTAGGCATAAAGGAAGGATTAGTACGCAAAGATACCCTATCCTTATGAAAAATTAAGAAAGGCTCAACCGCCATAAGGGCCTGCAATTCAGAAACCCTTCTTGCAGAGGTAATGGCCAACAAAAAAGCAGTCTTCCATGATAAATATTTCAACTCTGTAGTAGCTGCAGGCTCAAAAGGTTGTAGAGTGAGTTTCTCCAACACAAAATTGAGATCCCAAGCAGGAGTAGGAGCTCTACGTGGGAGTCTTATATTCTTTGCCCCTCTAAGAAATTGCTTGAACAAAGGATGAGAAAACAATGGTGGGTCACAATCATAGTGAGCCGAAATTGCTGCAGCATGAACCTTAATAGAAGAGAAGGACAAACCTTTGTCCAGTAACTCAGTAAGATATTGAAGAGCCACACTTAAATTAGGCTCAGAAACATCAAAATCCTTTGCTGCACTCCAAAATAAAAATCTCTTCCATTTATCTGCATACACTTTCCTTGTACTAGGCCTTCTGGCTTCCAAAATAACATTCAAAACTTGCTGTGGAAGTTGAGCCCCTCTATGGCTCAAAACAGAATATGCCAGGCTGTGAGGTGAAGAGAGTGAAGCTTGACATTGAGTAAATGACTGTCCTCCTGAGACAACAGGTGTGGAATTGAAGGCAAAGGCCATGGAGGCTCCCGTACCAGACTTCTCAGTAATGAGTACCAGTGCTGTCGAGGCCAATCTGGAGCTATTAAAATCATCTTTGGCTTGTCCTGTCTGACCTTTAGAAGTACCTTTGGGAGGAGAGGCAGAGGTGGAAAGGCATACACATGAAGATTGCTCCAATTGAAAGAAAGAGCATCCACTTTCCAAGCTGTGGGATGAAACCTTTTCGTGCAAACTTTGGCAGCTGGTGGTTTAGTGGAGAAGCGAACAGATCTATGTCTGGAGTTCCCCATGACACTGTCAATTTCTGAAATACATGAGGATCCAGTTTCCACTCGTGGGGATCCATACTTCGTCTGCTCAACACATCTGCTAAGGAGTTCTGTGCTCCCGGCAGAAACCTTGCCTGAAGATTTAGCTGCAAACTGAGAGCAGTCTCCCACAAAATCATTGCTTGCCTGCATAGAGGATAAGAATGTGTTCCCCCTTGCTTGTTGATGTACCACATGACAGTTGTGTTGTCTGTTAGAATAAACACCTGCCCTGGAAGAAGTAAATCCTTGAAAGCTATTAATGCAAACTGGACTGCTAACATCTCCTTCAAGTTGATATGTAGATGTTGTAGTCTGGCAGGCCACTTGTCTTGTATCCACTTTCCATTTAGATGAGCTCCCCAAGCTTTGTCTGAGGCATCTGTCGTTAGAATCTGACTCGCCTCTGGCCGGGTCACAGAGAGTCCCTTGTTTAGGTGACATTCCTGAGCCCACCACAAAAATTCCTTTTGAATGCAAGGTATTATTTGAATGACAGTGTCCAGATCCTGGCAGTGCTGTGTCCATAAGTTTTTGAGATACCATTGTAGCTTCCTCATATGCAGTTTGGCATTGGGAAGCACCAGAATACAAGATGCCATGAACCCCAAGGCTTGAAGGACTGTCCTTGCAGTCAGCCTGGACTGATGAGACAATTGATGAAAGTAAAGAGAAAGATTATTTTGTTTGTCCGGGGTCAAAAAGGCCATCTGGGATGCTGTATTCAGTCTTACACCCAGAAAGCACATGTCCTGAGAGGGTACTAGACTGGACTTTATTTCGTTCACAGAATACCCCAGGCATCTTAGCACTGCTATCACATATTCCAAATGATGAAGAAGCTCGTCCCTTCCTTGAGCCAGAATCAGGCAATCGTCCAAATAAGGATAGATCTGTATTCCTTTTAGCCTGAAGAAAGCTATCACTGGAGCCAGAACTTTCGTGAACACTCTGGGCAGTAGATAAGCCAAAGGGCAATGCAGAGAACTGATAATGAGAAGTCCCAGCCAAACGCAGATACTTCCTGCAACTCAGTCTGATAGGAACATGAAGGTAAGCCTCCTTGAGATCCAAAGTTACCATCCAATGATCTTTGCCCAGCAGAGGTAAAAGCTGTTGTAACGTCAACATTTTGAACTTGGGAATGTCCAGATAAGTGTTGAGGATAGATAAATCCAAAATTGGTCTCCACGTGTTCCCCTTCTTTGGTACTAGGAACAGGCGAGAATAAAATCCTAGGCCCACTTCTGGCATAGGGACCGGCTGTATGGCCCCTATTTGAAGTAACAGAGAAATTTGTTTGTGAGCCTCTATTCTTTGCTGAGGAGGAACGTCTGGCATGCCTTTGAAAGGAGGCAAGGTATGGAAATAAAACCTGTAACCTTGGTGTATGATATCCAATACCCATCTGTCTTGGGTAATTAAACTCCAATTTTCCTTGAAAAGTGCCAACCTTCCTCCCAAAGGTGCTGCCAGACGAGAAGGCTCTGGCAGCTGAAAAGGTAGGTCATTGGGTCTGTTTACGAAGGACTGACCCTGCCCTCACCGAAGACTGTGCAGGTGAACTCCTGTTCTAGGCCTGAAAGAGCCCTGAGCTCTGCCCCTACCACGTCTAGACCTACCCCTAGACTGGGAATCATAAGAAGGATACGTCCACCCCTTGGTAGGCCAATTTCTACTAAACTTCGGAGGCTGAACCTGCAAAAAATCTTTAACAGTCTGCATAGACTTAGCCTTGTCTTCCATTTTCTTTAAGACTGCCTCAACAGGTGAACCAAACAACACATCAGATTGTAAAGGAGCATCTAAAATCCTTGTCTTAACATGGTCAGATAAATTCTGATCCCTCAGCCAGGCGTGCCTGCGAAGAACTGACCCAGTGGCAGCCACCCTAGACGAGGCCTGTACAGCATCAAAACCACATTGCAAAGAATGCTTACCCACCTGTTCAGAAACATGTACTAAATCTTGTAACTCTTTACACTCAATACCTTCCGCAAGAGCATCTACCTTAGACTTCAATTGAGAAAGTAGATAGTTTTGGTATTTCAACATGTGAAACTGGCAATTCAAAGCCCTCATAGCTAGGGTGGAAGAAGTATAGACTTTCTTTCCCCATCTATCCAAAGCCCTGGCCTCTTTATCTGGAGGAACCGGATTTTAACAACAGAAGCCTTAACACCCTTAGGCCCCTGACTAACAGTTTCTGGGTCCGCCCTAGGACTCTTAAAAAGATACTTATGAGCTTCAGGCACCCTGTAATACCTATCCGGTTTAACAGGAGCAGGAGGCAAAGAATCAGGATTAAGAGAAGCCTCTGCAAACACATCTTCCACAACATCCAGAACAGGAGGAATAGCCAAAGGCCTATGCTGGGGTAAAAACAAAAATTCCCTAAGCCTTTTCCTGGAATCAGAGAAGTCCTGCCCTTCCCACTTAAAATGCTCCCTCATAGAATGAAGAGTCTCTGAAAAAGAAAAATCCTCAGGAGGGGAAGCAGAAGGAGTAGAATCATCCACATCAGAATCAGAATAAGGAGAATACTCCTGCAAGTCTTCAGCCGAAGACTCTGAAACATCCGAAGCCTGCTCAAAACTCCCCAACTCAGGTTCCACCCTAGGTCTCTTTATCAGGAGGGGGCAAAGAACCTCTAATCAAAGTAATCAAATCTTCTGCCATTTTAAGCATATGCTTCTTGGGCACAGATCCTGAAGAACTAGGGGTGACACCAACTGAAGCTAAACCTGGCCTGCCTCTGGGAGAAGCCTTGGAAACAGAAGGAGAGGGCCTAACCACCCTAGGAAGGGAGGGGAGTACAGTAACCTGAGAAGCCCCCTCAGCCTGACCTGCCTCCTGAGAGGCCACATCCTGCAATAACAAAGTCTCCCCCTGGGACTCCAGAGAAACCTCCGGCGGAACCCCCAGCTCCACCGACACCTCTAAAGAACCGGCGTCCGTGCAGACGGCTCTTCTAGCCTAGGCTTAGCTGCTTTGTCCTTGCGCTTCTTCGAAGAAGCGGACGTCGGAGCATCCGACGGCATATTATAATTGCACCGCTTCCCGAAGACTAACCTGGCACAATCTAACCTTCTCTTAATAGTGCGCTTATTGAATCTAGCACAAAAGCGACACCCAACAACGTCGTGCTCAGGCCCTAAACAAGGAATACACAAAGTATGATAATCTCTATGCGGTATCTGTTTCCCACAAGAAATACAGTTATACACTTTTTCTGACATCCGGTAAACCACTGAGGCAAGAAAAAACTAAAATATTCCCCAACGGGGTACTTAGCCAACTTTGACTCGGTCTGAAACTCCGAATTCGAAAAATTTCAGAACGCCGAACGGCACTTGCAACGCTGCTTCTGCATCAGACCATGCGGCAAAAAAGACTGAGGATATGACGTCGGTCATACGCATTTGTACCCTGACGTCCTGATGTCAGTCTAATGCGCCTTGACCGACGTCAGCCTTATACTTTGATATTCGGGCCGACCGAGGACAGCGGACTACCCAAGTGTAAGGACTGCAGCAATGTGAGATGAAGAACATCAACCAGACTCCACAGCAATGGCTACCTCCACTGTAGAGCAGAGATACTCAGAGAAAGCATCAGCCAGGATTTCTGACAGTATACTCTGCTAGAAATACACTGGAAAGGCATACTTAAATAAGAACTCATCTTCCAAACACAAAGTTGGAGAGCATGTGTTATGGTCAAAGGCTGAGATAACTCTAGCCAAAGATCAGATGGCTCTGCCATACACGAAAATAAGTGGAAAGAAAACCAGGATGCCAACATTGGTGGCAAACAGGGAAATGACCCAGGCAACCACAGTTCAATTAGCAGCTCCAGCTCCTCTTGAAGCAGTCATAGGGAGGACAGGAGTGACAAGGCTTAGCCTGCTCACCTCTCTGGGGGAGGGCTAACCATGTTCCTGGACATATTCTCTGAGGCAGAATCTCCAGTAAAGACTGGGAACAAGACAGACATGTACATATATCAGAGTGGCCAACTGCATGTTAACCCCTCGGATGCAGCAGGCATGTATAGCGTATGCTAGGAATCAAGGAAAAACCCTGATCCATACACAATCTAACTTGCTCAATTCACTCCCAGTGGAATGAACATGCCATAGGGCTACTGGATCTGGCAACCAAATGACCCTATGCAGGAGGTGGGGAGGGGGCACAAGGCTCAATTGTAAACAAGGGACCAGTACAATAAAAGGACAGAGCAACAATGTACATAAAACAACCAGACAGCTCTCAGCACCTCTTATATTTGAGAAACAACTTTAGTTGGTATACATGAGAAGATCCACAGACACAAGGGAACTTATGCCATCTTACTTCAAAACATGCTGAAGCTAACCTGCACAACTCCAGAAGAACTTGAATCAGAAAGTCAAGAGTAGAAAAAGCTAGGAAGAATACTGTTCGTCAAAAATGGTCCTCTGCACAGCTCCTTAACTGTTACCTAGCAGTCCCTGCACCACCATCCAATACTGTTCTAATGTTGACGAAAGCTAGCAAGGTGCGGGGGTTAGCTACACTCCACAGCTGAGGAAAGGCAGGGAAAAAGGGAAAACAAATCTAGTATGCCCCTAACTTGACACCAAAGCCAGAGCAATATAGAGCCCCCTGGTACAAATATGCACCCAAACACAAGACAATGTGCTAAAGGGCAGTGCAGATAGAAATTAATCCCACTAACCGTCTCCTTAGATCAACATAATCCAAATGAACCCACAGATCCTGTGACATAGTCACCAAGGCTTTCACATCACTATAAACTCAAAAGGATGATGATGGCACTGCAGGCCAGTGATGACAAAAGCCACAGCAATCCTACGCACCTTTTGGATGCTAAGACACGCACCAAACTGTAGTCATGCCAGATATGAGCAATGCATTAAGCCTGAAGCTTTTCAGTCAGTCCCCCTGACCAGTTGGATCCCAAAGGAGGTCTGACTCAAGAGAACTAAGGAGGTCTGACTCAAGAGAACTAAACTGTCTCAACAGAAGGTTCAATGGACAAATGCAGGGATGTCAAGCAGGACATCATTCTAAGTGATGAGCAGACAAAGACAAATATTATAAAGATGAAGTACACACTAAGAACAAAAGGAAGGTCAGTATTTAACTAGCCACTAGCCATAGCAAACTTGATGCCACTATGGAAGTCATACAGACACCACCAACCTCAGGCATTCTTAATATTTACTCTGCTAGCATGATCCTGAAGAGGTCACCTAATAACCCACTGGGAATGTACCAGTAAGTAGGCAACTCCATGCTACTAGCCACTTGGGAATTGCTGGTCAAACTGTACATGAGAACTAAAGGGGCAGATGGGTAAAAAGGGTGAAATATGAAAACCCCCTAAGGATGTATGCATCAAGTCAGCAAAACCATGCTAACTTACATCAAAACAATATTCTGAAGTTAACTTGCACAAGTCGAGAAGAATTTAAATCAGAAAGTCAAGAGTTGCAAAGGCCATGAACAAATACTGTTGGTCAAAAAAGGTTGTCTGCAGAACTCCTTATCTGGTGCCTATAAGTCTCCTGCACCACCATCCAATAATGTTCTAACTTTGACATAAGCTAGCAAGGTGCAGGGGGAGGTTGGTCACATGAGGCCAATTAGTTACACTCCACAGCTGAGGAAAAAAAGGAAAACAAATCTAGTATGCCCAAAACGTGACACTAAAGCCAGAGCAATATAGCGCCCTAGTACAAACGTGCATCCAAAAACAAGAATGTGCTAAAGGACAATGCAGAGAGAAATTAATCCCACTAACGGTTCCATTAGATTACCATGAGAACCCAAATGAACCCACAGACCCTATGCCATAGTAATTAGTCATCAAGGCTTTCACATCACTAAAAACTGAAAAGGATAAAGAGGGCACTGCAGGCTGGTTTTGACCAAGGCAACAACAACCCTAGGCACCTTTCTGATGCTCAGCTGACAGATTAAAATTGAACTGTAGTCGTTTCAGAGCTACTGCAGAAAGTCTGAAGCTTTCCAACCCCTGGTAGGGTCCCCAAAGGAGTTGTGGCTCAGAGACCTAAACTGTCTCCTAAGTGCACATTCAGTGGAAAAAAAGCTGGGATGTCAAAGTGGAAGACCTAGACTAACAGACATCCTTCTAGGTGACAAGCAGACAAATACAAACATTTAAATGGGAAGTAAACACCAAGGACCAAAGGATGGTCCAGTATTTAGCTAGCCACTAGCCAAAGTAAATTTGACACCACTAAGGAAGCCATGCAGCCACCAGCAACCTCAGGCATTCTTAATATTTATTCTGCTAGCATGATCTTGAAGAGGTCACCTAATAACCCACTGGGAATGTACCAATAAGAAGGCAACTCCATGCCACTAGCCACTTAGGAATTGCTGGTCAAACTGTACATGAGAACTAAGGGGACAGATGGGAAAAAATATGAAAACCCTCTAAAGACATGCACATCAAGTCAGCAAAACATGCAGGCTAAAGATTATGTAAAACAGACCTGAAGGGGAACCTATCACAAACTGAAAGGGACACCTGTGAAGTTCTGCCAAATGCAACATATGGTCCATAACTTCAACAAATGCTGCTCTTCAAAAAATATCTTTTGTACAGGCAGCACCGGTTAAACAGTGGGTAGATGGTAACAGGCAAATTATATCTGCCAGGTGGGCCTCGTATACGAGACCTGAATACATGAAACAAAGTGGCACTAAAGGGATAAACGGCAACAGGCATCCATAAAATTCCTGGGAAAGGGCCATGCAACCAGTTCTCTACTTCACCCCTTTCTCTGCTACCACCTCTATCCTGAGAGGCAAGAGAGTCTATGGCCTGAAAATTGTATTTGCATAGCAGCCCCAAAAGTCCTAATGAAAAAGACAGACAAAAGAAAAATTCTGCCAAAAGTTAAGAGACTCAGGATATTCAAGGTAAACTACAGAAAGTCATCACCAACGATCAGCAAATGTCAATATGTTGTAAAAATTGGGCTCATGTCCAACAAGATAAATTGATAAAGGGAGTCTACAATACTATCTGGCCTATTACATATGAAAAGAGATCTGAAGGGCAATTACTAGGAGGGCGATGCATAAAGACGTCATATGTCTACTTCCTCCACACTGATCTCATTTGTAAAGGCCAGTACTCCTATTGGTTTCTCAGTGCAGCTGGGCTCACAAAATAACCAGCATAGACAGGGACTCCAACATAGGACCCCACTAGCCACTAGCCAAAGTAAATTTGACACCACTAAGGAAGCCATGCAGCCACCAGCAACCTCAGGCATTCTTAATATTTACTCTGCTAGCATGATCTTGAAGAGGTCACCTAATAACCCACTGGGAATGTACCAATAAGATCTTCAAGATCATGCTAGCAGAGTAAATATTAATATCATTTAAATTACCAGTGCTGCCCTGGCTGGTGTTGGATGGACTTCCACAGTCCCTGATGCATGCTTTGTATGAAGCACAACTAGTGCCAGATCAGCAGGCCCTGGTAATGGTGAAATAGTGGGCCCAAGGTAGGGACAAAAAAGCAAGTCTGCACCAGGTACCCTAAATGTCAGACCACCTGGGAGAAAAAAATGTACCTCTCTGACCAGAAGGAAAAGGGCCAACTCTGGCAAAGTGGTACCGGCCACTCAGAATAGGCAAAGTTGATACTGGGGTCCAGAAACATAACAGCACAGATACTGGTGTTCCAACGAGGCTCAGAATTGCCATTCATAGCAAGAGACGAAGCAGCATGTATAAAGTACTGATGAAAATGATTTCCTCTGGGAAAACTGGGAAGGAGAGGAATCAAAACAACCTGATATTGATGAACTTCAGCCAAAAAGCTGGAAAATGCCCCTAAAATGAAATGGAAGAACTTGAAAACCTGGACATAAGGGGAAGGAAACCAGGGCTCTTAAATCATGAAAGCTAGCAACACATGTGCAAGCAAAAAAAAAAAAAAAAAAAAAGATAAAACTTTCAAAAACACTTTAGTGAGCAGAATACTCTGTCAAACGCCATGATGTGCCCAATCATGTGGAAGTTTTAATGCAGAGAAGAAAAGAAAAGCAAATCTAATCCAAACAGCCAACAGAAAAGAAATCTGCAAACAAGCAAAAATATAACTGATGACTTGAAAAAATCAGAAAAGTCCATTAAAAGGCCTAACTTAACATATAAAGCTTAACATGAACTCAAAAAGAAACCAATAATCACAAGGATCGAATCATTTAAATTACTAGCGAGACTAAGCCAACAAAAAGCAAAGGGCAAAAAGGGTGAAAAAGCCTCTTGAAGAATAAACACGCCAAAAGGGCAGTACCACTAAAGGGCAGAATGCTCTAATGGATGAGAAGATGCCAGTAAACAAAGTATAATTTACTGCAGAAAAATCTGGAAATGAACAGCAAAAAAATCTGCTGACCTATGCTCACAAAAAAGCAAGAGTGGAAAGGAAAGTTTTTTTTTTTTTTTTTTTAACTGAAAAACAAGGTCACTGGGATCTGATCAAACATTTTCAGCAGGTGGAGAAAACTAAATAATGGAGCAGACAGGTAGGGTGCTTTAGCAGCCTATAAAAAGTTACAGTATAGCATGCATGGTACATGCAGTCTTAAAGACTAGAAAAGAACGAGTCTCCTCAGCAGATCTGTAGAACAACAAATTATACGACACCCTATTAATATTCCAAAACGTGCATGCTGATTGGTCAGCGTGCCCATTGTAAATCCGACTTATACTAATGGAAAAAGGTCCAGTCGCCCTGAATTTTTTCATTAGTACAAGTCTTTGCTTTTTTTTGTGTTAGGCAGCAACGGAGAGTGGAAGAGCTCCGTTGCTGTAATCTCGCTATGTTAAAAAAAGCGACTGAGATCTTCCTTTCTCTGTTGCTTTTTGTCTCACTATGTTAAATTCGTTTAACATAGCGACACAACTTTAGAAAAGCAACAGAGATCTTCCTTTCTCCGTTGCTTCCTCTACACACAGCTCTGATGTACTGTGTAAGCATACATATGCACAGTACATCAGAACTGCTCCAGGATACTAGACAGCTGCAAAAGGGCAGCACGGTGGCATTACACAATGCCATTATTTATGGAAAGTATTTTTTTTCTTAAATAATGTCATTGTATAATAGCAATAACCCACTTCTGGGTGTGGGTAATGATGGATTTAACCACGGTTGTCTTTGGCAACTTGGGCTTCGCCCTCGTGACCAAACCATATCAACCGTGGGTAAATCCAGCATTACCCACATCCAGGCGTGGGTTATTGTTTAAATAAAACATCAGTGTATCTGGCACAATAAGTTCCAAACCAAAGTCAAAAAAGAATGAGGTAAAACAGCAAACCACAGTTCAGGAAGCTACTAAAATCATAAGAAAGTCAAGAAATTCACAGATCCAGCCTGTTAACAGTCCAGACACAAACATCAAAAGTCAGCAGTCTAGAGGGTCCAACATTTTACATAATTTATTTGGTACTCTGGCTGGACATCAGCGGTAATAAGCCATTCATTATGAATACTACAACAGTGATTTCAATTTGGACATACATACATTACACAAACACACACAGATACATATACATACACACACATGCATACAAGTGTGAATGTAAATATGATTATACTTAAAATCTAAACTGCAGAACAATATCGGAAATAGACAAGATTATCTAAACTTAAAATATCAACATTAATATTAAAATCTTGACAGCTGACTGCACAGACTAAGAGGATTAACCTTGGCGCATACAAAGTAAAAACATTTGTGGGGCAAGCTACCCTGTGCCTCCTGCATGTGAGCTCCCCACACCACCTGTGACTTATTTATCCCAAATCAGAGATTTCACAATCTCCATGGAAAAAGCATATTCCCCAAACTCACACTGGTTGACCACCTGTTTTGTTGAACAGAGTGACTATGCAGGGTGGGGTGGTTACAGAACTGAAGGCCAGGATACCAGATGACTAAGCTTGTCATGGGTACCTCCAACAACCCCAAGGAAGAGGAAAGCAGTGAGACAACTAGGCAATGGGGGGGGGGGGGGGGGCAAGACTTCCTTAAGATACGGAGGAACCGGGTCATGAATGGCTAACATTACACACTTTCCAAAAAAGTTAAAAACTCGATCATGTCCATGCTGTAGACCATCCCTCATATCTTCACTCTCCTGTCTTACTCCTTATAACCCAATTGACTCCACATTTCCAATTACATTAAACACACACTTTCCTCTATTCAGTTTGTAATAAACTTGAATTTTCTTCAATATCTTGCTATTATGACTATTGCTATTTGCTGCTTATTTCTTTTTCAAAAATGTTAAATGCCCATTTGAACATTTTTTTGTCACTTTTACCTGTGGAGCTTTTCTCCCAGGCCTCTGCTGAGAATGGGCTTTTGCTCATCTGGATTCCTAGTCAACAAATGCAATTTTTTTTCACTAAATAAATAAAAAAATAACTTAATTAAAAGCAAGACTTCAATTATGATACATGATCAAACAGACAGCCTCTATGCAGACTTCCACAGAATGAGAGTAATTTGGATGTAATGAGGAATACCAGTAAGCATGATGAAGAATTCTTAACTAGCTGCAAGCAATCCAGCTCAAAGTCAAGAAAAACTGGGCAAACTAAGTTGCGGTAATTACGCAGTGAGAAAAGTATACAGATACAAAACAGCAGCAAGTAAAGAAAAGGCATGCTGTGCTCTACCAAATTCTCAGCCACCACACCACATGTACAACTTTAAAGTGATAAAACTCTCTCACCTTAGACAGCTCACCAAGGTCTGGTCTCTCCCAGCCAAATTTTTCAAACACACAGTTGTCAAACACATGCTGCTGTTTCCTGCAGCGGCGAAGTTCAAGCAATCCAGTATAATCAAGACAGGTCCAGTACTCTGTGAAGGGTTCTGCACAGTGTGCCTTTACTTTCCTAAAGGAAAGGAAAATCCTTCTCAATTTAGCATACTATTACAATTTTATAAGGTATCGTGGCCACTTGAAATGCTCTTGCATTTTTCATCTACAAAAAAAAAAAACGGTTCGGATACATTTTTCAATATCTTTGTTATATTTGCATTTTCGTAATCAGGTACACTCAAATCTCTTTTACAGGAAAAGATAAGAACATAATAAAATTAAGATTTGTTGAGGGTCAAACAGCACATGAGATGAATGGGCTTGAATCCAGTTTCTATCTTTAAACAGCCCAATACCTCAACAACTTAGGTGTAGCTGACAGCACAACAAACCTCATTCTCAAGTTATTATTTAAGTAGCTCAAGAACTGCAAGATATCCAAACATGTTGCCGAAAATACTTTTTGTACAAATTAAGATGCATGATGTCTACTGTGTAGTAGGTGAGTAGAGTGAAGAGCTAACGGGTGATGGCAGGTAATCTCTGAAGTAAAATAAGGTAGATCCCTTAGGGTACTGCCTGTAGCTGTGAATTAGTATCAGTTATTACTGTTGATCAAAAGGCAACCAAAGTATGAACTAAAATATCCAGATAGTGCATCACTGAAGTAGAAAGCAGAGTTGTGAATGGTGGCCTCGCCAACTGAACAAGCACTGAAAACGGCATTGCAGATTCTGACTGCTGGTAAGATTACAGCTAAGAATTCTGTGCACAGGTCTGGATGCTGCAAAACTAAATGGGACACAAAGAGAATCCAACACAGAAATGTAGTGCAAGATTTAAACTAAACTTAAGACAACATGTGAAAGCTATTAAAGATAAAGATTATATGAACGCTCTGGCTAGATACAGTAGTGAATGTTTAGGTTTTCACAAATTTCATTTTTTCTACTTGAGCAAGTTGATATTACTTCCTTTCTTAAAAGTACTAAAAATGTTTCAGTAGTCAAGGAACTTAAATTGAAAATTTGTCCTACAGCTGACAGGTTCCCTGCACTTAATCTAATTCTTAGTGTTAAAAGTTTGCTAAAAGTTAAGCTAATTTAGCTTAACAAGTGTCATTTAACTTTGGTGTCACTATTTAAAATAGTGATTGGATATGAAGTAAATGTTTTAAGACTTGGTATTGGCAATATTTCTATAAATGTTAAGTGTTTTACATGATGTCTTTTTTTGGGGAGGCTCTAACTTGGTTTTACTGGTCAATTTAAATTTTACTGATGAACTTATTAATAAGAAGTTATGTACTCACCATAACGTTCCATCTGAGTAGGTGACTTCATTTGGATGCAACCTGTGGGATTCGGACCTGACATCGGATCCGAGCCGGCAATTCATAAGCTTTAGGATCAGAGCTCCTAGCTCCTCCCTTTACCCATAATCCCCTGCTAAGCCCTGACTGACCTCAGATTGAGTTTGCCCTGTGAATACCAGTATAACAGAATCCTGGGAAACCAGAACTAATAGTGTCATGAAATGTCAGGGGGATGGAGGGGGGGGGTGGTTGCATCCAAATGAAGTCACCTACTCAGATGGAACGTTATGGTGAGTACATAACTTCTTAATCTGAAGTAGGAAGACTTCATTTGTCTGCAACCTGTGGGACAGAGTCCCCAGCTACCTGGATCTTGGGCGGCCATCATGGAAGGATGTTCCGGAGCACCGCAGAGCCAAAGGATGCTCTCCCTCTGGAAACAACGTCCACTTTGTAATGTGTAATGAAAGTATGAGATGAGGACCAAGTGGCTGCTGCGCAGATATCATCTAATGGTACTCTAGATTTAAAGGCAGCATAAGTACATACTGCTCTTTTAGAATGTGCTGTAATTCTCTGAGGAGCTGGCCTTCCTGAGGTGTCATAAGCCTGCAAGATACAATTAGAAATCCACTTGGACAAAGTGACCTTAGAGACTGCCTTACCCAGTGCAAATTTTGCAAAGGAGATGAACAGTTGATCGGATTGTCTATGACCAGCTGTTCTGTGAATGTAGAAATGCAGTTGTCTATGAACATCTAAGGAATGCAGTTTATATTCTCCTTTGTTTTTATATTTGGGAAAGAAAACTGGCAAAATAGATTGGTTAATATTGGATTCGGAAGCAATCTTTGGAAGAAAGGAAGGATTGGTCCTGAGGGAAACCCTATCAGGAAAAAAGGAGAGATAAGGTGGTTTGATGCATAGAGCTTGGAGTTCTGAAACTCTTCTAGCTGAAGTAATGGCCACTAAGAAGGCAGCTTTCCAGGAAAGATACTTCAAGTCCACAGAGGCTGCAGGTTCAAAAGGAGGAGCGGTTAGGGCCTGCAGCACCAGAGACAAGTCCCAAGGTCGTACAGCTTCCTTAACAGGAGGTCTTAAGAGGAAAGCACCCTTAAGAAAGGTTATACAAATTTTTGCAGCCATGAGAGGCGTCGAGTCATGACCCACATGGTAATGAGAAATGGCTGCCATCTGTACCTTTACCGTCGAAGAGCTTGCTCCTTGTTGGAAAAGGTCTGTCAAAAAGTCTAGTACCGCAGAGAGTGGCGCGGAAAAGGGATCAAGATTTTATGTTCCGCCCAAATAGAGAACCGCTTCCATTTGCTTCGATAAACCTTCCTAGTAGAAGGTTTATGGGCAGCCACTATGATGGCTTTCACTGGTAAAGAGATACCGGGAGTCCTTATTAGGGATGGAACTGGAGCAGCCAAGCCGTCAATTTCAGCGTGTGAAGGTTCGGGATTGGAAGCCCCTGAGGATGGGAAATGAGATCCGGAATTGGATCTAGAATCCAGGGCGGATTCACTCTGAGACCATACATAAGGGAACCATGGTTGACGAGGCCAGAATGGGGCAATGAGAATCATTTTGCTCCCCAAACTGCTGGCTTTCTGCAATAGTTTTTGCATTAGAGGAAGAGGAGGATAAGCGTATAGGAGACCGGGAGGCCAAGCATGCACCAGGGCGTCTCTCGGGGATTCCCCGAATGGGGGAAGAAGAGCGAAGAAGTTGTCGCATTTGGCGTTTGAGGGAGAAGCAAAAAGATCGCAACAGGGTTGCCCCCAGGCGGCAAAAATCTGCTTCGCTACTAGAGAATTGAGAGACCATTCGTGAGGGGAAAGAATGGTGCGACTGAGCTTGTCTGCTAGAATGTTGGACCTTCCCGGAATGAACGTTGCCACAAGAAAGCGGTTGGTGGAGATTGCCCATTCCCATACTCTCATGGCCTCTCGACAAAAGGGGTAGGACCTGGTTCCCCCCTGTTTGTTGATGTACCAGACTACCGACATGTTGTCTGTCTGGATAGCAATAGTTCCTACAGGAAGAAGGCTGTGTAGTGCTTGCAACGCTAATAGCACTGCCCTCATCTCCAGAACATTTATATGCAGGGAGGTCTCTGAACTGTTCCACGTGCCTTGGACAATACTGCCCGCTGAATGCCCCCACCACCCGAGGCGAGAAGCGTCCGTGGT
Source organism: Protopterus annectens (assembly GCF_019279795.1). Taxonomy (NCBI): domain Eukaryota; kingdom Metazoa; phylum Chordata; order Ceratodontiformes; family Protopteridae; genus Protopterus; species Protopterus annectens. The sequence continues at coordinate 403,707,337 of NC_056750.1, read as the reverse complement.
CACCGTGGCTAGGGGGAATGCAGTACAGAAGGGTCTCCCTGTTAGGAGGTCCGTCGACTGGAGCCACCAGAACAGGGAGCTCTTGCATGCTCTGCTGATGGCTATCAGGCTGTTGAGAGGAAGGTAAAGCGGGGACCATTGGACCTGGAGGGTCCACTGAAGAATCTGCATGTGTAGCCGAGC